>NC_092640.1:51494285-51736785 GCF_039555335.1 Amphiura filiformis
AAGAATCTTAACCACAGTATAGATCAAACTGGACATGTCTGGGATTGTCAAGTGGGGGTGGGCGGGGTTGGGGAAGATAGCTGTCAGTGGATCTCACAAAAGAGTTACCTTTTTTTGGGGTGTGGGGGTTGAGCAAATAAGAGGCAACAAGAACGGTGTTAGGAGTGATGGGGTAAGTGCGAGAGGGGAGCATGGGTAGTGGGGGTGGGGTGTCAGGTCAAATTCAAAGTTATTCCGATTGGGCTGTAACTCGGTGAAAACAACTCCAGCACTTGTGGAATACAACGGTGCAAAGGTCGTCTGAGGTCAAACGTCAGGGCAAATTTAAAATTGTTCCGATTGGACGTAACCCATGGAAAATGATCCCTGACACTTACAGCCGTAAAGGTTGAGCTGTAATTCAGGGAAAATGATTCTTGACAGTTGTGAGTGTAAAACCGCGAAGGTCATCTGAGGTCAAAGGTCAGGTCAAAGTTAAAGTTGCTACGAATGGCCTGTAACTCGGGGAAAATGATCACTGAAACTTGGAGAGTATATAACCACAAATATCATCCAAGGTCAAAGGTCAGGTCACATCTTAAGTTGCTCCGATCGGCTATCTTGGGGAAAATAATCCCTAGCACTTGGGGAGTTTGAGACCGCAAAGGGCATCTGAGGTCAAATGTCAGGTCAACTTTTAATTAACTCTGATTTGGCTGTAACTCGGGGAAAATGATCCCTGACACTTGGGAAATATAAAACCGCAACGGTCATTCGAGGTGAAAGGTCAGGTTAAATTTAAAGTTGCTCCGAACGGACTGTAACTTACAGAAAATGACCACTGTCACTTGGGTGTATGAAATCGTAAAGATCATCCGAGGTCAAAGGACAGGTCAAATTTAAAGTTGCTCCGGTCAGACTGAAACATGGGGAAAATAATCCCTGACACTTAGGAAGTATGAAACCGTAAAGGTCACCCGAGGTCAAAGATCAGGTCAAATTTAAAATTGCTCTGATTGGGCTTTAGCTTTGGGGAAAATGATCCCTGACAAATGAGGAGTATGAAACTGCAAAGGTCGTCCACGGTCAAAGGTCAGGTGATTGGGCTTTAACTTTGGGGAAAATGATCCCTGACAAATGAAGAGTATGAAACTGCAAAGGTCATCCACGGTCAAAGGTCAGGTCAAATTTGAGGTTGCTCCGATCGGACTGTAACTCGGCAGTTTGGGACTATGAAACCGCAAAGGGTATGTGAGGTCAAAGGTCAAATTTAAAAATGCTCCTTTTTGGCTGTAACTTGGAAAAATATACTTGACACTTGTGGGGAATTTGAAACCACAAAGGTCATCGAGGTCAAAGGTCATGTTAAGCTTGAAGTTGCTTCAACCAGGCTGTAACTTGCGGAAAACAATTTGTGACACTTGGGGAGTATGAAACCGTAAAGGTCGTCTGAGGTCAAAAGGCCGGAAAGGTCAAATGAGGTCATATGTTAAAATGGGCCCGTTTGGACTTAAATGTGATGCAACATATCCAAGATTTGAGCGAGCATGAGTAGTCAACCCGGGTTTTCCCAAGGTCAAAGGTCAATGGAGGTCACCGCCTGATATTCGTGGCTGCGGCAATTACATAACTTACCTGTCTTTACTTGCAGGTCTTCTTTCTTGAATGAAACCTTCTTGTTGTGAGACTTGATAATGCTGGCTACGTTGGACGTACAGCTGTAACTTACCTTAACTGTGTTCCCGTTGAATATTTTGTTGAGCTGGGATCCTTCGGGAAAGTGTTTGTCGATGAGCTTTAGGAAAGATTTGCCGATGTTGGTTGCGACATTCTTGCTGTACGATTGATTAAATCAAAATTTGGTTTAATCCACCGTACCGCAAGAATGATGTTGCGTCGTTGAATGCTTCTATGCCGTACGAAATGTCTGATATGCGTCTTCTTGATGGTTGAGGCGGATGGTTGGAGTCCTTATGGTCTTTTCAGTAGATCGCATGTAACAATAATTATTATCTTATGTAGATAGCATTTGACAGTGCTATCTTCTGTAGATAGCATTTGGCTTATTATCTTCTGTAGATAGCATTTGACATTGCTATCTTCTGTAGATAGCATTTGGCTTACTATCTTCTGTAGATAGCATTTGACTTTGCTATCTTCTGTAGATAGCATTTGACATTGCTATTTGCAGTGGGTAGCATTTGGCATAGCTATCATCAGTATATAGCATTTGACAGTGCTATCTTCTGCAGATAGTATTTACCATTGCTATCTTCAATGCAAAATGTAACTATAGTTCTATTGTAGCCGAGATTACAGTTTTTACTGCCGATCGATAACATACTTAATGTTGACAAATATAGCAAAGACGACATTATTTGATAGTATAGTTATGGTTACATTTTGTTATATTTTTTTTTTTTACATCCAATACTGTCGATCGATTATATACTTAATTTTATATAATTTAATAAATTGACACAAATAAAGATGCGATCACACCAAGCAAGTACGACGTACTTGTTAGTCTAGTTACGGTTACATTCCGTTATATATTATGCACAGAATGTAACAATAGTTCATTTAATTTATCAAGATAAGAGTTTAACATACAATACATACTAGGACATTATAAAACCTAACACTGACACCGAGTAAAGATACGATCACACTTAACAAATACGACATACTTGTTAGTCTAATTACGTTTACATATAATTTATGTTCTGCAAAATGTAACAATAGTTTATCGAGACCTATTAATACACTGACACAAGTTAAGATAAGATGACAGTTATTAAATACGACATACTTGTTAGTCAAGTTAGACAACACTTGACACTGCTATATTCAGTAGATAACATTCGGCATTGCTATCTTTAGTAGATATCACTTGACACTGCTACTGATAGTAGATAGCATTTAACATTGACTAATATTTTCAGTATATACCATTTTCTATTGCTTTCTTCAGTAGATAGCATTTGCCACTGATCCTTTCAGTAGATCACAATTAACAATAATTACTACCTACAGTAGATAGCATTTAACATTGACTATTATTTTCAGTATACATGGTATATAGCATTTGCCATTGCTTTCATCAGTAGATAGCATTTGCCACTGATCCTTTCAGTAGATCACAATTAACAATAATTACTACCTACAGTAGATAGCATTAAACATTGCTATCTGCAGTGGGTAGCATTTGACATGGCTATCATCAGTATATATCATTTGACAGTGCTATCATCCGTAGCATTTACAATTGCCAGCTTCAGTACAAAATGTAACAAAAGTTCTACTAATTGATCAAGATAATAGCTTTACATCCAATACTGACGATCAATAACATAATTAATTTGACAAAATTCAACACATTGACACAAGTAAAGATGCGATAACACTTAACAAATACGACATAACTGTTAGTCTAATTACGGTTACATTATCTTATATAATTATTATGTACAGAATGTAACAATAGTTCTACTAATTTATCAAGCTACATAGTTTTACATCCAGTACTGATGATTGATAGCATACTAAATTTTATAAAATTGGCATTAATTTTATAAAAATGAGATCACGCTTAGCAATTACTACACATACCTGTTGTCTAGTTACGATTGCAATACTGGTATCTTCACTAGACATCACTTGACACTGCTATCTTCAGTAGATAGTATTTGAACATGTGTCTTTTTACATAATAGCAAGGGATAAATACTAGACTCATCTCAAGTGGCAGTCACTTCAAATCATCCTCAAGTCTCATGGTTTAGGAATACAGAAAACATTCCTTAATCAAGTGACTTGGGGATGATTTGAAGTTACCTCTGCTTGAGATGAGTCTAGTATTTATTCCTAGCTATTATATGAAATGAGCAAAATGGGTCATGGGTAAATGGCAACGCTTCAAAACAATTTAATTTGGGTCGAGGCTGTAGACAGGGTGACCCTTTATCCCCGTACATCTTTTTAATCTGTGCGGAGATTTTGGGCTGCCTTATAAGAAAAAATAATTATATTACTGGTATTGAAGTCGAAAATATTCATTGTAAAATTTCTCAATATGCTGATGATTCCACAGTTATTTTAAATGGAAGCGATGAGAGTTTGGTACAAACATTGAATACTTTGGATTTGTTTGAGAGATTAACTGGTTTGAAAATAAATGAAGACAAAACCAATGTTGTGTACATCGGTTCACTTCGAGGTAAAAATCCAAACCCCGAACTAACAAACAAAAAATTGAATTGGGTGAAAAATGGTAAATTTTCTGTTCTGGGTGTTGATTTTTCAACAAATTTAATGGACATGCCAGAGATTAACTACGAAAAAATTATGGAGTCGGTGACAGGTTTAATAAAACACTGGTCTAAAAGAAATATAACTGTATTGGGAAGAATAACTGTTGTTAAATCTATTTTGATGCCAAAGTTTAACCACCTTGTTCTTTCTATTCCAAATCCATCTAAAGAATTTATTAAGGCCCTGCAAAAGCAATTTTATGATTTTATTTGGAGGGGAAAGATCGAGAGATAAAATAAGTAGAGATCAATTGTCAAATGATTACTCTGATGGTGGTTTAAGATTGGTAAAAGTAGATTTGTTTTTTGAAGCACTTAAAAGTACTTGGATCAGACGAATTGCAAATGGTAATATTGATGAAAAAGGATTGATGTTTTTTAATAAGCTTACCGGCATGAACATTGATGATCTGGAAAAAGGAGCAAATCATACTTTAACAGTTGCCAAAAGGATACAAAATATTTTCTGGAAAGAGGTTCTTTTATCGTGGTCCCATATAAAAAAGAATCATACTCCTCAAAAACTTGATGACGTTTTAAAATCATGTTTGTGGGACAACGAGCTATTCAAAATTGGTGGAAAAGAAATTAATTACAAGAAATGGCGCACATCGGGAATTTGTTTCATTTCGGATCTGGTTCATGCCGATAGTAATCGTTTTCTTTTCTTGAATGAAATTGAAGCTAGGTATGATTTGAAAATGAATCCTTTAGAATATAATGGTGTACTTCGTGCAATTAAAAGCAATTTTAAGCATATATTCCAGGCAAATATTCAAATGTACCCAATCCCAAAACCTTTTATTCCTTTTCATTTGAGTCTGATCCTTCAGGATAAAAAAGGTTGCAAATCACTTTGTAATCAACTAATGAATATAAAGGTTCCAAAAGCAAAACAAAATTGGAGCGAAAAATTGGGCTTCCCTTTTCAAGATGATGAATGGAAGATGCACTGTTTGATACCTTTTAAATGCACAATAGACGTAAAATTGCGGTGGTTTCAGTATAGAATTCTAAATAGAATCTTAACCACCAATACCTTTATGTATAAAATCAACCAAAGAAATAACAATTTGTGCACATTTTGTAATGAGGAATCTGAAACAATTAAGCACATCTTCACAGAATGTAAAAAGGTGAAACCAATTTGGGTTCAGCTACAAACCTGGTTTTTACAAAAAGTTGGTATTCCTGTTACCTTAAATCAAAACCATATTCTTTTTGGAACAGACATAAAAAGAGTAATCATGCTGTAAATTTGATTATTATTTTAACCAAATTTTATATTTATAGAAGAAGATGTCAAAATTCGTCGCTCTCCTTTTTACCTCTTCAAAAAGAAATTGAAAATTATCACATTATGGAAAGATTTATTTATTTAAAAGACTTAAATTACCAAATTTATCAACGTAAATGGCAGGTTTGGAGGGGCCTATTTAATTAATGCATGCGATGATTTTTGTCTACACTATTATATTTGAGAATTGTGCTGTGATAAATTGTTCTGTCTATTTGTTTTGTATTGTTGTTGTTTTGTGTTGTATTAAAAACCCGGTAGAGTAAGATATGTAATATGTTTAAGAAATGAAAATTTGATTTGCCGGAGAAAAAATAATAATAATATAAAAAATTATATGAAATGAGACACATGTAGCAGTCGACAAGTGCATCATTTTGATATTGAAGTTCTCAAATATAGCATTTGACCGTCTATCTTCTGTAGATATCATTTACCTTTGCCATCTTCAGGGCAAAATGTAACCATAGTTCTACTAATTTACAAATATAATAGTTTTACATCCAATACGGACGATCGATAACATATTTAATTTTACCAAATTTAATACATTGACACAAGTAAAGTTACGGTCACAATTAGCAAATACAACATGTGTTAGTATAGTTACGGCTACATGTTGTTCTGCAAAATGTAACAATAGTTCTACTAATTTATCAAGCTATATAGTTTTTTTTTATCCAGTACTAACGATTGAAATAATACTTAATTTTACCAACTTTTTAAATTTGGTATTAAAATCCACGGACACAAATAAACATGAGATCACACTTAGCAAATACGAAATACTTGTTAGTCTAATTACGGTTACATTGCTGGTATATTCAGTTGACAACTTTTGACACTACTATCTTTAGTAGATAACACTTGACATGCAATAGATAGCATATGACACTGCTATTTGCCATTGCTTTCTTCTGTAGATAGTATTTGCTAGTAAACCTTTCAGTAGATCACATGTAACAATAATTACTATATTCAGTAGTATTTGACATGGCGATCATCAATATACAGCATAAAACTAATCACACACTGGTAACAAAAGTTATGTAATTTATTGGGGCAAGGAATCCAATTAATACACTGGAATTTCAGTGACACAAGGCAAGTGGTTCGTTATTTATGATACAAAATAAGGTACCGTTAAGATGTACCTCATTTCCTATCATATATACGAAACCGCTTGTCTTGAGTCACTGAAATTTCAGTGTAGTAATTGAATTCCTTGCCCCAATAATATACATAACTTTTGTTACCAGTGTGTTATTATTTTTTGAGAACAATGCAAAAATAGTTACAAATTTACCACAGGGGTGTAGTACCCCCTTAACAACGAATTTGTTAGTCTATTCACGGTTACATTCTGTTGTTATATAATATGTACATAATGTAACAATAGTTCTACTAATTTATCAAGCTACATAGTTTTACATCCAGTACTGATGACTGATTAATTTTATAAAAAATCGAAAACATTCACACAAGTAAAGATATGGTCACGCTTAGCAAATACGACACATACATGTTGTCTAGTTACGATTGCAATGCTGGTATCATCAGTAGACATCACTTGATACTGCTATCTTCTGTACTTAATATTTGACATATAGCTATCTTCGATATACATCATTGCTATCTTCAATAGATAACATTTGACACTGCTATTGGCCATTGCTTTCTTCAGTATATAGAATTTGCCAGTGACCCTTTCAGTAGATCACATTAACAATAAATACTCTATTCAGCAGATAGCATTTGACATTGCTATCTGCAGTGGTTAGCATATGACATCATCAGTATAATGGCATTTGACAGCACTATCTTCTGTAGAGAGCATTTAACATTGCTATCGTCAGGGCAAAATGTAACAATAGTTCGTTGCACTAATTTACCAAGATAATAGTTTTACATCCAATACTGACGATCGATAACATACTTATTTTTACCAAATTTAATACATTGACACAAGTAAATTTACGATCACGCTTAGTAATACAACATTATTTGTTACTGGTTACGGCTACATTGTGTTCTGAAAAATGTGCAAAATGTTACAATAGTTCAATCATTATATCAAGCTATATAGTTTTACATCCAATACTGATGATTGTTATCATACTTAAAGTAATTTACCAAAATGACAATACATCGACACGACACAAGTAAAGCTGAGATCAAATTTTGCATGCTTAGCATCCTTGAGAGAGTAACGTCAGTACTTTGTTGGAGTTACTTTGCGTGTGTACAGAAACGCCGTCTTTGATCTTGCGTATAATCACGTCACGCACGATCACGCACTAACGTCACTCTCCCAAGAAAGCCAAAATGGACTATAAAAGGTGAATGCGGCGGGTAACCAATTGCAACTAAAGTCAACGGTAATGGAAAAAAAGGTAATTTAAAAATGGGGGGTTTAACATTAGTTTTCAATTAGGCTTAGGGCATGTATATTGCAGCATTAGCGGTAAGATTTCGACTCATAATAACGCCAAACTGATTTAGACCTTCGTAATAAGTTTAGCGTATGTTATTAAATTAAAGTGGCCAAACCGAGAAAAATGGTTCAAAATATTACATGTACCACATAGCAAAAAAAATTGTCAGTTGAATACATTTTAAGGGAGTGTTCATAAATACTTTGGTGGGGGGGCTGGAAAATATTTTTTTCATGTCGAAATTTTTTTAACCCCCCCTCTTCGCGAACCCAAAACTTTTTTGACCCCCCCTCTTAATGGACCTAAAACTTTTTTGACCCCCCCTCATATAGGTTCAAAACTATTTTGACCCCCCCATCATAATGTACCATTCTACTAATTCAATTCTACTACCATTCAAATGGCATTAATGGTATTAAAATTTGTATTCAAGTGCAATAAAATTGTACGCATGTCATTGATGTGGAAATGTGGAAGCTAAACGAATGAAATTTGATGTAAAAGTGTACTTTGGGGGCTAAAATGGCCAAATATGAGCTTAATTTGGTCAGAAACACACATACAAGCGTCAACATTGGGGAGATGGTTGAATGTGCCATCCCCCCGGGATCTACGCCTGTTTACTACGCCTATGTATTTTAGCCCAAAATACAGGGGCGTAGCAAGTTTTCTTGGTCGGGGGGTGAATAAAATTTTGGGGACACAGACGAGAAAATAAATTGCAGTTGCAAATACATATACCGGTTTTGTTTTTTTTAGAGAGACTGTACATGTATTTGAGCTTCAAAAAAAGGC
Organism: Amphiura filiformis; assembly: GCF_039555335.1. Lineage (NCBI taxonomy): Eukaryota > Metazoa > Echinodermata > Ophiuroidea > Amphilepidida > Amphiuridae > Amphiura > Amphiura filiformis. The sequence continues at coordinate 51,503,105 of NC_092640.1, forward strand.
TTTATTGGGACAATACGTGTATTGTGTATTTCGCCCATGATGGGATGAAAATGCCTTTATTGTGACAATGTGGGCACACAGCGTGCAAACATTTTGTATTTACACTATTTTGGCCCATGATCGGGTTGAATTTATATGGAATATTGTCTAGGCCCTATAGCATTGCATTGTTTGTTGCATCGTATAATTTTCATTTGTCCATGCTAATCTCCTTTTTTTGTCAGAGGGCACTTTTCTCTTTCATTTTTTGTCAGGGCCCTTCCGCCCCTGTCTACACTACTGCCGAAATGGTGTGTTTTGCTCTTAAATTGATGGGCCAGTTCGCATAGCGCAAAATTTTGCAATTTTACCCTAATTGGGCACAAAACATGGTGCTTTTCGATGTGCTAAAAAAAGTTGCACATGGCAATTATTATTATTGCTTTATTTTTTCTTCTTTAAGGATTTTTAGGGGATGTCCCCCCATGGAAAAAAATTAGAGGGAGGACGTGTACCCCGTTTCTCCAAGTCTCCTCCGCCTATAATTGTAATGCAACATGATTTAGTTGTATATATTAGTGATAATAAATGAATAATCTGTACTACATGAAACATTATTGTAAAATTGTCAACACTAAAGAAGAGCAAAGATATTGCAGCTTTTAGTGATTTAAAGAGCTGACCAGAAAGAACTGACACAAACCTCAAAATTAAGTTATAGACGACAATTTTTAACACTGGATCAAATGTACTTTTGTTCTGGATTAATACGGGAACATTTGCGCGCGCAGCGCGAGAAATCTTTTTACACCCCCCCCCCCCTACATGCCGAAAAACTTTTTAACCCCCCCTGTTCATACACCCAAAACTTTTTTAACTCCCCCTATTCAGAACTCCTAAAATTTTTTGACCCCCCCTACATATTTTCCAGCCCCCCTACCAGAGTATTTATGAACACTCCCTAAGATAAGAGTAAAATGATTATGTAAACCTAACACCACGACAAACATCAATTAGTGCTTCATTGTGGAGTAATGAGGGCTCATTCGTTTACGCATGCGCATTTTATGTAATTGACTATAATTAATGAATGAATAATGTATTTATTTTATATATATATCATCATCTATCTACCTACTATCTGTCTAACTATCTATCCACTTATTTATTGTATTCATTTATTTATCACAATTGTGTATCCATCATGTCCATTCTGACACTTTGAATCTTAGGAGTTCGGGGCTCGTGCATTAGACGCATCAACAACATGTTTGTCAAGATTCTTAAATTTTGGCGGATTGAACAATTTGGCCTTTGTTTCGGTTAACTTGAATTTGTAATTCAACATCTCTTTTCATTTTCCGTTTTTCAGCCCGTTTCTTTCTATAATCAAAAATGAGGTCAACAATGGTGTACAGATATGGATTAATGGCAGAATTAATGGGCAAAACAACTGTAACGCACCAAGCAAATACAGACAGGTGTAGAGTAATCGCCCTGGTTTGAACCAAGATCCCGAGTAAGATTATCGGCGACCAACAGAGGAAATCTGTGGCAACGATGGCAGATACTTTAGCTGTGAGCTTTATCTGTTTTTTCATACCAAGGGTATTTCCAGATTCCTTGGAGGATTTTATAACAGCCTTCACTATATGAATGTAACAGACAAGTATTACTAGGTAACATACACCGTTAAGGCCTAAGAAAACGGCTGTTGAATAAAAGAGACCATTAGCAAGACCCTTGAATTCGGTAGTAATATACTGCTGATTAAAATACCAATACTTATACCCTGTTTTCCCTGTTTTAACTAGGATGCGTGTAGTCTCATTTTTTCCGATGGTATATATTTTTGTCAAAGCTAGTGGTAGACCAATACAAACATGAGAATTGTCATAAAATTTAAAATTGATTCCAGACAAAGCTGATGGAATAGTTCCTAATGCAAATGAAATGATCCACGTCACAATTGCAACAATCATGGCAGACTTCTTTCTTAATTTGCGAGTAGAATAAGGAAACCTGATTGAAATAAACCTGTCTATGCTTATTAATGTCACAAAGAATACAGAAGCTTCACTAGATATTATTGATAAAGCTCCTGCGACTTTGCAGGTTATGCCTGTTCTCCAGGACTCGGATTGTATTGGAAAGCGGTCACCGAAAAATAAATCAGCTGAAGCAATGATCATAAGATAGATTCCCATAAGAAAATCTGATATGGCAAGATTGCAAAGCAATAATGCATTCACTTTATTTTTCTGAACCCTCTTCTTTGTGGCAACTAGCACAAAGATATTTCCTCCAAATGCATTTAAACCGAGGAGCCACATTATCACTGTTAATGTTCTATCAGAAAGTAGCCTGTCACATGTAAGATATGGTGATCTTCTTCCTGTGGCATAACATTTGATATGATCAGGGACATAACAATTACATATTTCATGCTGACTAACACGCAATCGTAAGCTATTTGACAAGGAAGAAAAGGAATTGCGAGTTATTTTGGTTAGCGTGTTGCTAATGAGAGTTAATTCATGCAGATTGACCAGGGGCTGTATGTTTGGAATTTTCTTTAATTTATTTGCTGACAAGTTAATATCAAGTAGACTGGTTGTGTATTTAAATATGTCACTATCTAAGTGTGTTAGATAATTGTTTGATATGTCAAGAAGTTGCAACTTCATTAAATTTTCCATCACATTTTTGTTCAACGATCGTAATTGGTTTGACTGAACATACAGGATTCTCAAATGTAAAAGGTTTTTGAAGATCCCATCAGGTAACTCAGTTAACCTGTTACCATCAATATTAAGTATTAATAATGTAAATAAGTTGGAGAATAAATCCGAATCGAATGTAAGAAATTTATTTTCACTCAATGATAAACTATTCAATTTACGCAATGCTTTAAAACATCCTTTATGTAAGAAAGTCAATTGATTTCTATTCAACTCAAGAAATGCCAAATTTATTAAATCTTTAAAAAGTTCTTCTGGTATTGAACTCAATGCATTGTTATTAAACTCAAGATACCCGTGAATGTTCATTCTGTGGAAACATCTGACGTCTAAAGATAATAGTTTATTACCATTGAGGGTCAGAATATCTAAGTTTACCAAATCGATAAATATCCCTTCAGGCAATGTACTCAAGAAATTATGAGAGAGCCTGAGTATGTTAAGATTTGTCAGATTGCTAAACACCACGTCAAGTTTTGATATCTGATTTCTATCAAGGTCCAGTTCTCTCAAATATATCAAATCTTGAAATATTCCACCAGGTACACTTTTTAAAGAATTGTTAGAAAGTACGAGTGTATCAAGATTTTTTAAATTTCGAGTCACTATCTTACCAAATTCTGATATACGATTTCCTTGGAGATATAGACTTTTCAAATGAATCAAATACTGAAATATCTCAACTGGCAATGTACTCAATAAATGAGAAAGATCGATATACTTGAGATTGTTCAAACCTTGGAACATTTCTATATTCAACTTTGATATCTTATTTCTACTAAGGCCCAATACTTCCAAATAGATTAAATCTTGAAATATCCCATCAGGTAATGTGGTCAATAAATTATCCGAAAGATCGAGATCATAAAGATTCTTCAAACTTTGAAACATTCCTACATCCAGATCTGATATGTGATTTACCTGTAAGTGTAAATACTGCAAATGTGTCATATTTTGAAATAACCCACTAGGTAATTTACTCAAGAAATTATCCTGAAGATAAAGGGTTTCGAGCTTGTTCAAACCTTTTAACAGTCCTATATCCAGATGTGATATCTGATTTTCATCTAGGTACAGATTTCGCAAATTGATCAGATCTGCAAAGATCCCACCTGGTAATGTACTCAATGAATTACGACGAAGAAATAGAAGATAGAGATTGTTCAAGTCTTGAAATAATCCAACAGGTAGTGAACTCAATAGATTGTTATCAAGCACCAGCCATGTGACCTTGTTCATACCTTTGAACATCAATGTGCCTAGTTCAGATATGGGATTCATTTGTACCATAATATTTTTCAAATTGATCAAATCTTTTTGAAATAACTCAATGGGTAGCGAATTTATTTCGTTATTCGCAACATCAAGAGAATTCAGACTACTTAAACCACTGAACATTTCAGCAGACAATTCCTTGATTGTATTACTACCAAGCCAAAGGTTACGCAAATTTATTAAATCTTTGAAAATTCCATCGGGCAATGCATTTAGGAAATTGTTCTCTAGATACAGTTGATTGAGATTTTTCATTCCTTTGAATATTTCTACCTCCAGATATGCTAACCCACTGTCAGAAAGGGCGAGTATTTCCAAATTTATCAAATCTTGTTGAAATATTCTACTAGGCAATGAACTGAAGAGATTTACGTGACGAAGATGCAGTGTTGTGAGATTGCTCAAACCTTGGAACATCAGTGTGTCCAGTTTTGATATAAGATTTTCGTCGAGGTCTAGTGTTTTCAAATTTATCAAATCTTGAAATATTTCATGAGGGAGTGTGCTTAACCAATTGAAATTGAGCCGCAGTATTTTGAGATTGTTCAATCCATGGAAAGATTTTAACTCAAGTTCTGATATCTGATTTTCATCGAGGTATAGTTTTTCCAATTTTTTCAAATCTTTAAATATTTTACCAGGTACTATGCTTAACAAATTGTAATCAAGCCACAGTATTTTGAGATTGTACAAACATTGGAATACTTCTACCGCCAGTTCTGATATCTGATTTACACCAAGGTCAAGTTGTTCTAAATATGACAATCCCAAAAATGTTTTTGGTTTTAGCAAATTCAGACGATTATTCTCCAGATTTAATACCTCTAAATATTGCAAGTCTTGAAAAACATTATCAGACACTCGCACAATTGTATTTCTGGATAAATCTAAATGGGTTGTGTAAAGTGGATAGGTGATCATAGCCGTGCTGTTTTGACCATGTGCGCAATCTTCAAATACTACTTCTCTGGCACCAAGATAAGCTACACAGTTATGGGGAAACTTAAGCTTACACTTATAAATATATTGTGGATCACACATAACTGTGTTGTTGTACCCTTTAACATTATGACACTGAGGTCTACTTACTGTATTACCATGGTGATCTTTCTGATCATTTTCTTCTTCAGGGCATTCGAGTACGTTATCATTAGCACGCGCCTCGTCTATGTACAGACTTCTATTGCCTTGCAAATTAACTCGGAAACTTGACTCGAATAATGTTGAACTACATGTTTCTGGTTGTACATTGAATACTACATACTTATTCTTACAGTCTTTTAAGTCTCCATCTCGTTCAATATAAAGGAATGTCGGTTGTGTATTGTCATTATATCCGTGTATTTGTAGTTCAGCGACGGTTCCTTGCAATGCCGTCACTTGAAGGATACATGTGTAATCCGCGCTTCCTTGGAAGAAAACTCCTTCTTCGGTCTCGTTATCAACAAAACATGGGTAGGTTTCATTGAGGGGTACAACCCAAAGAGGGTCCACCAACAACTGAGCTTCAACGATCATTCCATTCATCACTGTGTTGCTGTTAAAAGACAATGTCATGATGATGACAGAAAGTTTCAGGATGAAACGGAAACAATTACCTTTGCTTACACCCGCCATTTCGGCTTGGTTGTTGTTAGATCGCTATATCATCAAACGTTCAAGAAATGAAATCAGTAAAGGTTATACATAGCGAATAATGTTCGGAATGAATGCAGATTTTAAAGCCGTTCACTTCCCGTTTTAGCCTAGAATATGTCCTAAAAATGGCACAGACCTGTTGAAAGAAAACAAGATCATGTATCTTGGATACCTTTGATGACTTAGTTTCGTAAGGCTACTGCTATAAACTGCAGGTCCTGTTCTATACGCACGCGTATGCGACACTGAATAAACGCAAAACGTACGAACTAGCCCAGGTCGGGACGTACGAAACTTCACTCAATCCACCGCTCATAACATAGTTGTTCTTTAACAATATCCATGAAGCTCTATTTCACTGTTCTTGCAAGAAGAAGTCAAAACTCTCCCAAAGGCTCTTGTGATAGGTTTGTTGCACGGCAGAAAGTGTTATAAGTTCGTTGGTCGATCTACTAAAAGCTAATGTTTCTAGACATGCAAGCATGATGCATGATTTTGCTCTTCCCCGGCTGCGGGGATCAGCTGCCCGCGATCCTCAATTTAAATATCAGTATGACTCGGATATATCGATAAGACTCTGACGCTAGTTGAAGTTATGTAGACGACTACTAGAAACAGAAATCAAAGAGCAAGGAAATTGTCACGTTAGAAAAAAAAACACATCTTATTGAAGCGCATTGGCTATGTTCATCATGAAATTCACAATCCATCACATCAAATATACTTCGTTTGATATGGGTGGTTCAATACCATATCGTGCAAACCGTTATTATAGTGTAGACAACAATTGAAAATGAATCTTGTTTCCTCTTACGACACACTGGTATTACTTTCTTCCAACTTTATTGCCGAGTTTCGGCTTGAGACCGACATTGCAGAAACTATTAAATGAAACAGCCATTTTGCAAGTGTTGCAACAAATCTACTTAATGAAAGTGATGAAAGAAATGTAAACAATGTTAATAATATTAATGATGTTAATGTGTTACATACATGTGAAGATCTTAATGACAAACCTGTTCTTAATATACCATGTATTCCATATGATTTTGTTGACAAAGAAATTCGCTCCATGAGCATTAAAAAGGCGGTAGGTCTGGATGATGTCAGTTGCAAGATCCTGAAACTGGCTCGTCCTGTCATTGTTAAAAGTTTAACTTATGTAATGAATCTTTCTTTGTCAAAGGGATATTTCCTACTTTGTGGAAAGAAGCCAAAGTGATCCCTTTGCATAAAGGAGGTGACCTTGATAACACCAATAATTACAGGCCAATTTCCATCCTACCTGTAATAAGTAAGATCATTGAAAGGGCTATGCATAATCATGGGTACTCTTTTTTAAATCGAAATGGTATCTTAAATGTTCATCAATCAGGTTTTCGTCCTGGTCATTCTACCGAGACTGCTCTTGTTGACATGGTTGACGATTGGCTGACGAGCATCAACAGCGGTGAATTGACTGGTGTTGCCTTTATCGACCTTAGAAAAGCGTTCGACACCGTAAATCATGATATTTTGCTTAGAAAGCTCCATTATATTGGGGCATCTGAAGATACAGTTAAATGGTTTGCATCGTATTTATCTTGTAGAAAGCAAAGAGTTACTTTTAAGGGTATTGTCTCTGATTCTCTTGAAATAAAAGTTGGTGTTCCGCAGGGCAGTATATTGGGCCCATTATTATTTTTGATTTTTATCAATGATATGCCAAATGTAATATCACATGGGAAAATATCTATGTACGCAGACGATACCACTCTGTCTGTCAGTGGTACTGATACTGATATTATTTCTAAAAAGCTCACTGACGATCTTTCTGCAATTAAGGCATGGTTAAATGTAAACAAATTGTTTCTTAATACTGATAAGACAAATGTTATGCTCATTGGTAGTGAGCCTAAGTTACGTAATGATAAATGCTCTGCTTTTTCAGTTTCCATTGATGATTGTCAACTTGTAAGAGTTCATAGTGCCAAATGTCTTGGTGTAAAGATAGATTCTAAATTACTTTGGCACGATCATGTTAATTCAGTCATACAGAAATTGTTTTGTAAAATAGGACTCTTGAGACGTCTAAAAACATTTCTTGACGTTCGCACTCTTAATGTTTTATATAAGGCTCTTATCCAACCGCAGTTCGACTATTGCAGTGTAGTTTGGTTTGGTCGCTTCAATGAAGATGTACGTAAATTATGTGTTTTACAAAAGCGATGTGCTAGAATAATATTGCGTGCCAACTACCTTACGTCTTCTGATATAATGTTTCCTATATTAGGTTGGGAATCACTTCCAAATCGTGCAATGTATTTCAAATCACTGTTAATGTTTAAATGTCTTAACGATATATCACCACAGTACCTTATCAACAGGTTTTCTTATGTACATGAAAAACATAATGTGAACACCAGACAAGCTGCGTCCAATTTATTGGCTCTACCGCCTTGCACAAATGGTTATGACACTGGGTACTTTAAATCATCTTTTTCATACAGTGGGGTTGAGGTTTGGAATAAACTGAGTAATGATGTAAGAAGTTCTATAAATGTGCAGACTTTCAAGCAAAGATTCAAGTCTTAAAAAAAAAATTGAGCATGTACTTGTTAATGATGTATTTCTATTCTACTTTGAAAATTGTATATATTTCTGTATTTTAATTTTGTAACTAATAGTTGTATATTTTATATAAATTGCATGTAGAAAATTGTTGCCTTTTAATGTTATGTAAATGTATTGCAGGGCCCCATGTAAGACCAGCTATCGGCTGAATTGGGCTACCCTGGATAAATATGAATAAAATAAATAAATAAATAAATAAATAAACTAGAGAAAACACACCGACTTAAAAACTGACTATGTAGGAAGATCACATGTGAGAAAGGACAGCAAAATAAAAAATGGTGGTCATTCAAGTAGTAATCATCTGTCTTTAATTAAGAATGAAGTAAAGTATTCTTGGTTTCTATGGATCAGCGCAGCAATATAACAAATGTGAAAAGCTTTAATGTTGTGAAACGTGTAGCGACATGTTGATGACCAAAGAGCTGGTGATGATAGTACTCTCTAAATGTAAAAGAGTGAAAAACCACTCTGAATTTCAGAGTGAATTTAAGTTAGCTCTAAAAGAGTGGGTTTTAGCTCTAAAAGAGTGAAAACAGTACACATAATTTCACTCGCGATTTCGAGTGAGCCTCACTTGCTCAAAAGTGGCGCAAAATCTCACTCTTTCTTGGAGTGAACTGTCAGCCAATCAGAAGCGCCGAAAATCGGCCAATGTTTGTTGAACTTGTGTAACAAAATGGCGAACAGTGTTGAATGAATGGCGAAAAGAAAGCGGATTTGATGAAGAAATAGACAGCATACTCAATAGTGATTACATTTATGTGTAGGTCATAACTCGTAGCAAGTATACACTTGGTCTGGAGACAACGGCGGCAGTAAGCTTAAGTCATATGTGAGCAGTTTGTTACCGGCCCAGTGCCGGTTTACATGTACGCATATGTAAGCTTATGTAGGTTACGCCGCATCACGCTTCTCCAGACTGTGACCGTAAACATGGTATTTGCCAAGTGTTATGTCCTACACCTAAGTGTACTCACCATTGAACAGTTTGACTATTAGCTTCACTAAATCCATAGTTTTTCATTATTCATCCCACACTGAAGTTTGACACATTGTGTATGTGCTTAAGCTTTAGACCAGTTCAATATTCCTAGACCGGGCCCTACCCTAACCTGGGGCCTAGCCTCACAACAATTTAAAGCACATAGTAGCTGTTATGAACTGCTGTGATATTCTTGTATATAAAATAGGCCTAAATGAATAAATAAATAAATAAATAAATGCTCTTTTCTGATTCACTCTTTTCCGGAGTGAATTTTTCACTCTTTCTTGAGAGTGAGCTTCACTCTAAAAGAGTTGTCACTCAGATGGCTCTTTGAAAGAGTGAGATTTCACTCTTTTTGAGTGATTTTTCACTCTTTCACATTTAGAGAGTAAAATACTACTGGTCTCTCCTTTAGTATGTTTAACGTGTTTGTTTGTTTGTTTGTTACCAGATTTAATCTCTTGAGCCACAGCAGCTCTAGTTATTACTCCTGACCAACCATATTTTAAGACTCTGACTAACATTTTAGAGGTGTTAAGAATTTGCTTTAAAATGAAGTTTCTTGTCAGTCAAAATTGCGTTGGTTGGATAGGTGGTGGGGCTATTATATTGAACAGTAATTTGTGATTTTTTTGCTGAGACCTGCCTGAATTTTTTACTGAGTGGAAGTTAAACTATTTTTAGGTTGATGTGGTTGTTTCAGAACATTAAGATAATGTAAGCAGTATGATGTCTATAGCGTTTTGTGTTTTGGCAAGCGATGAAAAAACAATGGTACGGTCGAAGTAAATAATACAATGTATTCAGAAGTAATCTCAAAATATCAAAATGATATATAAAAAGAATATGATATGTCGAAAAAGCACTTAATATTTTGAGTTTTGACATGATAGGTGTGTAAGATGGATTCATTAATGAATGTATAACTTTATGTACAATTTAAGCTGGTGAGCAGCATGAGGAGGAGGTGCCAGGCTGTTGTGGCTGCGTATGGTTTTTCTATCCACTATTGAGGTTAGTGACTAGTGTTGTTTGAGCACAGAATAATGGTCAATTTTGCATATTCTGTTTGAGACCCCACTACATTCACAAGATGTGTACTCAGCCGTGAAAAAAGTGATTGTTTCTAATGTAGTGTCATTGTAAAGGGAAATAAATTAGCTATCCATTGATATGCAACACGATATGAACATAATCTTTTCAAACTTTTCAAAGTTTATTAAACTTAAGATGTACACTGTGTTTTTTTAATTAAATGGCTAAAAATCCTACTCGCCCTAATGCTGCGTATAAATCACAGCAGTTTTTAATCTTCATTATCACTAGTTTATTTTTAAACTTGCTGGCCACATCTACCGCGTGTCTCTAGTATCTAAAAATGTAATCATCGGTGATGCCTTTTTTTTCAATAAAGAGCCAAAACATGCGACCAGATGCAGTGGTATAATTGATTATGTCCAGGGCAAAAAAAGTTGTTGTAGATATTTTAAGTAACAATTCATTTGCTTCAAGTACTTTGCAACTTTCAATAACATTATGTGTTCTCTTGCAAGTAAGTGTGTAAATTTATCGTAATGATTTTAAGCTCAAGATCTCTTCTATGCTGTTTATTAACAACTATTTTGGTACTCAACAAGATGTTCAGTCTCCTCTATGCTGGTTGTTATAATGAAAGACAGAGATAAGAAAAAAAGACTAGTTCGCATCTGATATTCTGACAACTAGACAGAAAATGTCGTACTGCGCAGGTCGGCAACCAATCACACCCCGCATTTGCCCTGACGTCAGACGCGGCGATATAGTCTTTTCGCCAGCGTTAGCTGGCTATGATCTAATTCGGAGATCGTCTTTGTTTGCTAAAGAGATTACGGGGTACTAGCATTGGTTTGAATTACTTTGCGGAACTTGTTATGGTGAAAATATATAATAGACCTGTTATTGGATTTGTAAGAAAAAGAAAGTATGTTTTGCCGTTTCAACGAATGAAAACGAGTGAGAATTTCAAAAGTTATGGTTTGAAGGAAATATGACATTAAAAGTTCATGCCAGGCCTATAATAGTTTCCACAGCATATCAACGAAAGAAAATTATAGAATCCTTGTTATCAGGCGTTCTTAGATTTACATTAGCAGACCTCCTGGAGATCAGCACAGCATGAGATGTGAGTGTATTGATAACATGATTAAAACCTTTATGGACGTAAAAGTCAAAGTAAAAATATCCTATATCCTGTATCGTTTTATGGATAAAAATGACTCAAAATGTCATTTATGAAATAATTTATCTTAAACATCAGTTTTGTCTTTTCAACGGGAAAAATTCGATGCAATTTCAGGGCCTATTTTTGATATGGGTATAATTTATATACATGTAGGCCTATTATAATTGAACAATATCAGTCTTTATACATTTTATAATGCGCTATATTAAGTATAAATTGCGAATTAATATAAAATTAATGTGCATGTATAAGGCAAGTAGGATGGCAGTTTGTAGCCAATTAACTAAAAACTGCATTTCTTTATATTAATAATGAGCTAAGGGTAGCCTAAAAGGCAGAAAAGACAAAAAGACAGAACAATTTGGAGTAATTAATTGACAGGAAGTTATAGGAGTTGTTTGGTTTGCTGTTTCTGTGTGCATGTTCTCATCATTGATGGTTTGGTGGACTGTCATGAAACATGATGGATCATAAAAAGAGTGATCCTAAAAATGCCACCACCCAAACTTATTACAAGGCATCTTCTGCATTGAAGCTGGCTTTCCCTTTAAAGGGAATTTTTATTATCTTTGTCTTCATAACCGCTAGTTTCGTTGCCTCTTTGAAATTGGCATTTCCATTTAAAATCCACTCTGCCCCTGTGGAAGATTTTGGAAATATCTTCCACAGTGGGAGTATGATTTTCAAATGAAATGAACACATTGGGCAGCTCCATTTAAATTTCATACACCCTCTGCGGAATATTCAACATGAATCTTCCACAGAGTGATGATGAGCTTCAAATGGAGCGGTCTATGTGTTCATTTCATTTGAAAATCATAATCCCCAGTTGTAAGATATTTCCACAATCTTCCACAGGGGCAGTGTGGATATTAAATGGAATAGCCCAATATACGTATACTTTACTTTCGATAGCGAATTGCCTATCCCAGCAAACACAAAGACGGTTTAAATAAGTTATATTGTGGGTTTGGGTTTAGGTAAAATGTTTTAATAACATTAAATGTCGGGTAATATAAAGCCCATCACTGCAAAAACAACAGAGCAACACTTAATAAACACTTTAACACTTCATAAACACTTGTTTGTACAGTGAAGGTATAGGGATGTTAATTTATAAACACCAAAACACGTTTAGAAATATGAAGATGTTTATGTTTTTTAACACAAGATAGTGTTTAAAATATGTTTAGTATGAAAACAAACTACAAAAACAATGTTTTCAAAATGTTATTGTAAAATATTTTTGGCAAACATTTTTTGCGAAATATTTTGTCAACACTTTTTAAATAACCCGACATTAAACGTTTTCTGGCAACCTTTTCTAATCTTTTGCGAATGATATCGAGAACGTTTTGTGTTTGCTAGGCAAACCCAATGACTATGTGTATGTGAAGCTATGTGAAAAGGGCCACACAGCTTATTAGTCCACAAGGTCATTTGTCCGAATAACAAAAATATTATACTTATTTATATCATTTAATACTCACCCCCCTTAAACTTCCTCACCCGCACCGCCTGGGCCCACTATTGCAAAGTGATTGGCGCCATCAACGACCATTGTATTGTGCATGTAAGGTTTAGTTTTTTGGGTTTTTTATTCTTGAAAAGAAACTTGATAGTATACCTTTTGGAATCGGAAAGGCCTAGCGGTTATGTATATTCTAATCCAAATTTTGAGATAAAATGAAGCTTATTAAAACAATAACAAAAATGCGTGTTTTTTTTCGCAAATATGCATCGGAGATCACAAAAACAAAAACAGGATTTTTCTTGAATAGAATTGCAGATTTTTCTTGTGATTTAAACAAAAAATTACATTATACTTGAAATCATAATAATAGGCCTACTATATATTTAGAATTTATGAATAAGGCGTCCTCTTTAATAGAAAATGCTATTGTGGTTAGAGTTTACCTCAAACACGATTTCTGTTTGATATTTCTTTCCTTCCAAATGGTAACAAAGCCGTATTTCTGTCCTACCTTTATAGACTAATTCGTGAATACCAGAATTATTGATGCCCGCTTTGAAGGTTTTAATTTCTTACAACGATTTTAAAGGAGGATTTGGTGATCCTACACTCATAGAAATTGTTCGTTGGCATTACTCAGTATTGTTGGTGTAAGTCGTTGCGTCAACTTTTCGTGTAATGCCAACGCGTACAATTTTTGAGTAACGCTGACTCGATATCATTATGTTGGTCGCACTCATTTGCACTTACTTTATTGAGTTGTTCAGAAAATTAAACTAGCCTAGGTTAGCATAATTTTCTAGAGGTGTGCTATAGTATACACAATTTTGCACTGATTACAAAAATAAATATTTGAATACTGCTAATTGTGCAGAAAATTATCCAATTACGTGAATTAAGTAACAAAGTACCAAATTGGAATAACTCAAAACAAGAAGTACCAGTAACTTAATATGAACGAGTTACATCAACTTACATGTTGAGTTACAATAACTCAACTAATTGGTTCTTTGAACCTTGTTTATTCAGAAGTTGGCATTACTTAAAAAGTTGACGCAACGACTTACATCAACTTTTTAAGTAATGCCAACAAAGTTGATTAGTTGACGGAACTTTTTGAGCTTTTTCAGCATTATTTAAGTTCGGATAACGAAAATGAATTTTGTTTTGGCAATTTTTACACTATTTTTGAGTTGTCCAAACCTACTCCTTTTGAATTGCGCCAACAAGGCGAACAAGTCATTACTATGAGTGTAGCATCCTTTTTTATGACATTTTTCAGTAGATATCCACGAAAAAAAGCTTATATGCCCAAAATTTCAGTTGATTCCGATTTTGCGTTTGAGAGTTTAAGGCCAAGAAAATAAATTGTTTGCTTGCCCTCAAATGAATTTTAACAATTGGGTCGGTCGGTCGGGATTTTTTTATTTTTTATTTATTCTTCTTTTTTTTTAATTACTAGTAAACTCTACTGTTTGTATTAATTAAGGCTCAAAATATGAAAAATCTGACAATTTTGGTGTCAAAATGAATCAACCAACATTACAAAACAACTAAAATGTTGAACACAATCTCTAAAATACATTTTTTTTAAAAAAAAAAAGAAAAAACACTTTTTCAGGGATTTCCAAAAATAGAGTCGGTATTCTTTTGTACAGTAAATAGAAAAAAAACCTTTTTTTTTTTCTGATTTCCAAAAATAGGGTCGGTCGGTTGAGGGCAAGCAAACATCTTTTTTGGTCTTATGCATAATTATGTGTATGCTCCATAGGTCATATAAGTCAACATTTAAGACAGGATATTTTTGTTAAACGAATTAATATGCAAGAAATTTTTGGTACATAAACATTATGTAGCCAGAGGTTTCGAGTGCTCAACTTTTTTTAAGAAAAGTAGGTGGATGAGGCTGTGGATCACGTAATGCCCTTTTAAACTATCTTACACTATTTTTATACGATCTCAAATGTCTTTGAAAGTCATACTTACAACCAAAGAGCTTGTAATAGAAATAGAGTCGCAATAGATTATATAATGCTTTGTTCGTTTGATGCCGATTAGAAGTTGCGACAGGCTATTCATAAAAAGTGGTACCATTGTTTCTAACAAAGGGGTTCCGCCATTAAATTGGTCACTGACCCGGCATCATATTAACGCTCTACACAACAGGCGAGTATCAATAAGTGACCACAATACAGTCATGTGTAAGGGCAGTCATGTGTAAAGTGGTACCATTGTACCCACGTATCCCGGGGTGTGCTTGTGTGGGTCTGAGGTACACCACATTTCGCCATACTGCATTTTAGAAACGCTTGCTGTTAGAATTTTAATGCTAATTTATTGCACATTCTAGGGAAGCGTGGTTACCGTTTTGAGATAACCGAGTTAGAGGGTTTTCAAGAAAATATTTTTCCTGTCAAAACTGAAGCCAGAGAAAATATATATATATTAAAAGAATATATAAAAGAAAATATGAATATTAACTGCACATCATATATAACGATTCGTGATACCCAAATGTGGCACATTTGATGTCGTTTATGAGGCAGAGAATTTTATTTCGATTTTATATACGCCAAAATATATTTTTAATTGAGCGAGAATGGCGATAGAAAAACCTTGAAAATTCCATGTAAACTTGACATTAGACCCCACCAATGATTACTGTTTCGTTTTTATGGTAATCTAATCTTTTATTTCCTGAAATAAAATTAGGGGTCGAATGTGGATTTATTGTATAAATGATGAAAACATCGACGTGTATACAAGAAGCTACAAGAAAAATGGTATGCCACGCCACACACTTTTAGTATACGGCGAGCATGTGCGAGTCAAAATCGATATAATATATGAAAAAACTATTGTGCGTAGGCTCATTTATTGTATATAGAACACGCAGTTATCAACAATTGAGCGCTATTAATACACATTAATGTTTTTAAACAAATAAAATTCCAAAATATGGTACGTTTTCTGTCTTTGCTTGTCACGTGGTGTGTTGAAGTAATGAAGTTGCGATTATATTTTTAAATTTTCCTCATGACACCATCAAGCCTTTACGGACGAGCGGTCTAAGGCGCTGGTGTTATGTCAATTCTGTATAGTACTGCTCAGTGCAGCGTGGGTTCGAACCCCGCCGGCGCCTCTGCACAAAAAAAATAATTTGTATTTTTTTTATTTCATATTATGTTAGGGAAATGTGGCTGGGAGAATGTATGTATGGCGAAGAGTGGTGTGGGTCTGAGGTCTATAAAAGAGGCTTTAGCTGTCGATGCAATCATCTTTACCACCCACCTGACTGTAGGCGCTTCATTTAAATAAATTGAATGATCTTGCTGATCGATTAAACCAGGAGGGTGAAAGTGCATAGGAACAATTCCAAAAACTACGTCACGCTATTGTTCGACTTAAACTACATCATTCGCCATTTTGTAAATATTAACGCATGATCGTTGCTTTGAAGTTTCCACCGGATAGTATGTGGATAGCGTAAGAGCATGCTTTGACCATGAGCAAAAAAATAATTGACAGGTGTATCATGAAGATGTTTAAGATTGATTCATAGATGTTTCAAAAATTACCGTCATATTGCATAGATTCACCAAAGAATGGTTTGAAGTACTAACCTTATTTAGTAATTTAAAAAAATCGGGAGAATTTTAAGAAATCAATGTTTTTACCTGTCGGTATTACAACTCGTGAAACACATTAGTGATGTGCCTGGGTGACCTAATCTACTAACCTTTAACGTTTCCTCTATGAACTCTAACCCTCCTGCAATATGACGCCTATTGTCTAGACTTAAACTACATCTTTCGGTGTGTTACGTAATACTACGATGCCTATCCCTTTGTATCGATCCCTGATTAAACATTAGAATGTATGAAGGCTGCCATTTCCACATATCTATATTACACTATAATGGTAATCGCTATATGTATACATGTAAGTATAAGTATAGGCCTATAAAGGTTGTTTTTAAGAAATGTCCATTTAATTTTATTTTAAGAAGGAAATTGATATAGAAATAGTGGCGTACCCAATGAGGGGAGGGGGTTGGGAAGGGGCAGATTCACCCCTGTGAGAAGTCTTGGGAGGAGAGGAGGGAGGAAGAGGGGAGGAGGGGATAAGGAGATTGAGAGAGGGCTGGAGGAAGGGAGAAATGAAAAGATATAATAAAGACAAGTAGATAAATAGAAATATAAGGAAAATTATGGTAATGAGAGAGGGAGGGGTGAGAGGGACATCTGAGGCAGGGCGTTTTAAAAGGCATAGGTAACGAATAAAGTACATTAACATCATCGAATGGAATGCCCAGTGCTTTAATAATAATATTGTTTAGTTATTTAGGCCTAAAATAATTATTTAATGTATTCATGGGCAGCCTTTCGATTTCCCATCTCTTTACTTATTCTTTCCTATGCTACACTTTATCACGCCCTCGCTCTCCTTGTCCCCTCTCACCTCCAAACTCTCATTCCCATCATTTTCCTTATAATATTTCAATTTATCTATTGTCTTTATTAGGCCATATCTTTTCATTTCTCCAATCCTCCAGCCTCTCTCACTATCCATATCCCTCCTCCCTCCTCCTCCCTTACCTCCCTCCTCCCTCCCAAGACTTCTCACAGGGTTGAATCTGCCCCTTCCCAACCCCCTCCCCTCTTTGGGTACGCCATATTTCTATACCAATCTCCTTCTTAAAATAAAATTAAATGGACATTTCTTTAAAACAACCTTTATAGGCCTATACTTATACTTGCTTGTATACGTATAGCGATTACCATTATAGTGTAATATAGATATGTGGAAATGGCAGCCTTCGTATATTCTAATGTGTAATCGATCAGCAAGAGCATTCAATTTATTTAAATGAAGCGCCTAATTTCAGGTGGGTGGTAAAGATGATTGCATCGACAGCTAAAGCCTCCTTAAGGCTGCGTTCACATAGAGGTATACTATTCGGGTATACGGTGCACGTTTTGCAGGTTCACGCGTATAGCTTAAATCGAGCAAGGCAATGTCATAGTACCGGGTCACATAAGGCTACGATCGCATAGAAGTATACTATTCGGGTATACGATGCACGTTTTGCAGGTGCACGCGTATAGTTTAAATCGAGCAAGGTAATTTCATAGTACCGGGTCACATAAGAGCTATTCGAAAAGGCCGTATACCTGCGTTTAGTATAGTATAGTGGGAATCGCGCGTGTTCGATTTTAGTGCAGCGTATACCGTCCAAATTTTAAAAACCTAAACCATATGTGGGTAAATTAATTTTTTTAATAGATGCACTATCTAATTTTGCACATTATGACACCTCATTGAATGCAATGTGACCTCAAGAAGTAAAGTTACAAGCATTTGATAAGACGAAGAAAATGGGTAAACTGACATACTCGCTGTTCGCTATACGAAATACGCTCATTCGATCAGGCTGAGTTCACATAGTATACGCCTATATGAACTCAGCCTGATAGAATGAGCGTATTTCGTATAGCGAATACCGTATACCGTATACTTCTATGTGAACTCAGCCTTATAGACTTCAGACCACAAAAGCACACCTTTGGGATACGTGGATACAATGGTACCACTTTACACATGGCTGCCCTAACACATGACTGTATTGTGGTCACTAAGGCTGCGTTCACATAGAAGTATACTATTCGGGTATACGGTGCACGTTTTGCAGGTGCACGCGTATAGCTTAAATCGAGCAATGCAATTCCATAGTACCGGGTCACATAAGGCTACGATCAGATAGAAGTATACTATTCGGGTATACGGTGCACGTTTTGCAGGTGCACGCGTATAGCTTAAATCGGGCAATGTAATTTCATAGTACCGGGTCACATAAGGCACTATTCGAAAAGGCCGTATACCATGTATACCTGCGTATAGTATAGTATAGTGGGAATCGTGCGTGCTCGATTTTAGTGCAGCGTATACCGTCCTAATTTTAAAACTAAACCATATGTGGGTAAATTCATTTTTTGTAATAGATGCACTATCTAATTCTGCACATTATGACACCTCATTCAATGCAATGTGACCTCCAGAAGTAAAGTTACAAGCATTTGATTAGACGAAGAAAATTGGTAAACTGACCTACAAATGTATACTCGCTATTAGCTATACGAAATACGCTCATTTGACCAGGCTGAGTTCACATAGTATACTCCTATATGAACTCAGCCTGATCGAATAAGCGTATTTCGTATAGCGAATACCGTATACCGTATACTTCTATGTGAACTCAGCCTTATTGATGCTCGTCTGTTGTGTAGAGCGTTATGATGCCGGATCAGTGACCGATTTAATGGCGGAACCCCTTTGTTTGAAACAATGGTACTACTTTTATGAATAGCCTGTCGCAACTTCTAATCGACATCAAACGAACAAAGCATTATATAATCTATTGCGACTCTATTTTTATTGAAAGCTCTTTGCTTACAACTAAATGATTGAACGGTGTCACATCGTGTGACTTGAGGCTATTTTTGTTTATAGTGTTAGCAGTTAGCATCCTGGACAACCGATTCTTTTGTTATGCAAGGCTCACTCAGTCATTTAATGAGGCAATACAAACGATCGAATTTGGTGTTGAAATCAGCTAAATTTTTAGTTACACCTTTTCGATGTAAAATTATTTTTCTCGGCCAAATGAAAAGCAATCATTTTCATTTTTTCAGTAAATGTCAGGAAAAATTGTAGTGCTTGATACTGTATTTTTTTCAAATTCTAGTGTTAAACTTAGGCGTGAAATTTAGTCATTTAGTGTAAGATTTTCGATTTTGATAGGCTTAAACTCTGCCCGTGAGCCTTTTTTTGGATCAACCTTTTAGCTTTTCAAAGTAAGATAGTTCGCTAATGAAGGATTTTTCCCAACTTTCTA
This sequence comes from Amphiura filiformis, assembly GCF_039555335.1. Taxonomy (NCBI): domain Eukaryota; kingdom Metazoa; phylum Echinodermata; class Ophiuroidea; order Amphilepidida; family Amphiuridae; genus Amphiura; species Amphiura filiformis. The sequence continues at coordinate 51,522,929 of NC_092640.1, forward strand.
ACGCACATCACCGTGAGCGATATATCATAGTTTTGTCAGAATTTGCGTTTTCATTTCACCATTTTTACTGCCGGCTGACCATTTTTCAAAATCAACGCGTGAAATCTAAGGCTAATACTAGCATTGTGGATCGATATCCCTGAGTTTAATAGGAATACCGGCATGGCTACAGTGTTGCTAGAACTTCAATATAGCAAAGAAATTCCCAGGCCTATAGCGCTCCTACTGATCATGTTTAACCAGAACACTCAATTGGGGATTTGGGCTACCAAATCGCTGGTCGGGCAATTTGCTTTCAATGGAAAATTGACCTGGATAAACAACAAAGGAAATATCGACTATTTCTGCTGTTTGCTCTCGAGATAAAAGTACTGAATTTGACATTTTCGGAGCATGAAGGGAAAAAGGGTAAAACAAAAACGGAAATTCTGACAAAACTATAACATATAGACCCACACGATGTGCCTTACAGGGGTGGGAAATATCTTTCTTTAGCAAACTATATTAGTTTGAGACGCTAAAACATGAATTCCGTAAAAAGCTCGCGGGTGAATTCAAGGCCTATAAAAATCAAAAATATCACACTAAAAGACACAATTTGATGCTTAATTTTAACACCAGGATTTAAAAAAATGTATATCCAAGCACCAAGTTTTTAACTGACATTACTGAAGAAGAAAAAAAAAATTATTGCTTAAGTTTATATTTGACCGAGAAAATTAATTTCATAGCAAAAAGGTGTATCTCTGAATTGTGCTGATTTTAACATGTATCGATCGACTTTTGGCGCGACTAAGCATTTCTAAAGAATCGGTTGTCCAGGTGGCTGACTGTTAGTGTGAATATTTATATAACATGGTAGATTATGCCATAGTCAATTTTTTGGTAAATAAAAAATATGTTATTAATCATGATGAATATATTCGGTTGAACTCGAAATTATACAGATGTTTATCACGAGTAAAGTATTCCATAAATGGTCACAAAAAGGTTTATTTATATAATTAGTGAAAAGTAAAATATACGTATGAATCATACCCTGGCCTATGAGGGATCACTATAGTTCTGATGTTGGGATCTTTTCCAGTTTATTGATCGCGATACACTTGTGGAGCTTGCAATCAGAGGGAATACTGTGACAAAAAGATCAGATGTGCATCAATTATGCGCAAATTAATACAAATCGGCGTTTTATGTATAAATTGTAATATAAACTGGCCTCAAAAAGAAACTTATAATTTTTCACAAGGTCCTAATTTTATCTTAAATTCCTGTCTATAAAAATGAACACAAATTGAACACAGGATTACTTCAATACTCTACTGTAAACACTGTTCAGTAACTAAACAGTTGTCCAACTGATATGATGCAACAGCAAAATGCACTGACATGGAAAAGCTTCCTGGACCACACACACCGACACCGCCTGGCTAATAATTATTTGGTGCAGCAGAGACACTAAAATGAATACACGGGATCGATACACGTGAATTGCTATGCACGATTTTGATATCAGACGAAAATCTTCGGATACCGGGTTAGAAAATGATGAATATCTCCCGTAAATGATTTTTTCTCAAGAAACCAGATGTGGTCTCATACACTTGAAAATACGTGTTGAACAGATATGATGGTCGCTAGAATGCGCTTTGAAAATTGGCCGTGCGCTTTGAACTCAAAATCGGACCAAAACTCTTAATTTTATAGTGCGTTGGTCCTGTATGGACTACATCGTGTAGTACAGCTGCACTCACTACTAGGCAGTATAAAAGTCGATGACCATTGACCTCAATGGGGTATACAAGCTTATTCACGCACAACCAAGATCAATTACCCGGCTATTGTGAGTAGCCTTAGTCATGTCCTCGACTAATTATTCGTCTCAAAGAGCTTCAAAGGTCTGAACCAAATGGCCAATCGTGGCTGTGGATTCAACCTACCATGGCGATTTCTGCTATGAAGGTATAGGGTCGATGACACTGTGCCACATTCACATCCTAATAATTGGCACCCAACACAAGAAATCTGTGAGTAAATGGAATAGTGCGGAACAAAACCTGTTTCTTGAAGAAAGTGTGTGAAAAGCAGAAGCAGCTCCGTACCACACTGTTCCACTTACTCTTTGGAAATAACCACCTGTGTAAGGATCTTAAACGCATTCTCACAGATTTCTTTTGCTGGGTTCCAGTTATTCGCCTGTGAATGTGGTCCTGGAAACTGTTCCGTGTCAGTGCATTTTACTGTTGTGTCAGTTGGATAACTGCTTGGTTACGGACATGTGTTTAGAGTAGAGTATTGAAGTAATGCTGTGTGTAATTTTTTTTTTTTTTTATGGACATGATTTTAAGATATGACCTTGTGAAAAATTATAAGTTTCTTTTTGAGGCCAGTTTAACTATGCATGACGGGCAAGTGGACCGCGGAGAAGTATAATAACATGGTCGAAAACATTTTTGGATAAAGTAAAGAAAGTGTTTTTATAATGCATTGCGATACATTTTTAAAGGATATTGAAATTTGACAATGTTCTAAGCTGAATGGTACTTATAATCTGAACACAGTCACACGAGTATGATATTCGCCTTATTTCAAGTAATTCAAGATAAAATAACATAAGGAGCTATATCATATATCGTGGCCATCGTTGGCTTTTCTTTGCAACATAATGGCAAAGCTAAATATCTTATGTCATGTGCATTAGGTACTTTCCTTTTTTCAAACTCAAGGCTATTTCCAGAGTTTAATAATACAAAGCCCATTATACATAGGAGAGTAGCTAAACTGATATAGTTGTTCAGTTTAAGAGGCTTATAATGATGTTTGAAGATGTCCTCCTGTCATACGATGTACCAGTATAGTGTAACCGTCCAAAGCTTGATCTGCAGTGACCAGTCCACTGACTACAGCAAATGTTCAAGTAGAAAAGTGGCTTCCTGGTACCTGGGATCAGCATACTTCTGATTACTTCATGTATTTTAGGGTTTCGAATGCTGCAGAACGCATTCATTTGATATGTAAAACCGGGTGTAAAACAGACTTAAAGATAATATATCATTATGAATTCGGCAGAGTGACGAATCGAGAATTTGAGCAAATTGAGTTTTTGTATGCTTATGATTATTTTTCAGGTTATCTTTTATTTCCACCACAAATTAAGGGTAAATCTTACTCACCGACGTAGCTATTGAATTTTTAATTTGGACGAATCGCGCATAAGTGCGATAAATGAATTCGGCAGAGAGACGAATCGTATGCTTAGCTGTACAAATCATGTTGATCTATATAGTATTGTATAGCGGGAAACCCCGAATTTCCTATATTACATGTTCTATACTGATATATTAACCGACGTATAGCTGTAGGTATCTTCTATCCAGTGATACCAAATAAGTACAAACATTCCCCATGATATTGCTGTGGTTCATGTGAGTGCGCGCCAGTGAAATGGGAAAACCCCGGAAAATCATACGCAAAATATAGGTCAATATTATCATAAATCCTCGAGTTTTTGCTAAATATTACAGTTATTTATAACTTATATACCAAGTTTTAACTTTAACCCCTTAAAAAGCAGGCCCTAATTAATGTGATGATATTTTTAGATGCGTTTTTTCAATAGTCAATAAGTGTACATTAATAATTTAAATGGATATATGAAAGTCACATCTTTAAGCTACCATTTGCAAAAAGCAAAAATCCAAGTCTCTTGATAAAGCATTTTAGAATTGAACGAATTTCCAAACAACGGTTACTATGCTCACGATAATTAAACTTTTGATATCAAATTTAGGTATCAACCTTCAAAGGAAAGTATATTGAAAATTATTATATAAATTATGTTGCCATAAACTCATAGACTCTGATTAAATGGGCATGGAACTAGAGGCGACTTTTTAATTTGGCTGTGTTTATATAACTACTATTTCTAGGTAGGAAGAAAAAGTTCCATATTTTATGGTTTTTAACTTTGTCATGATTGTATAATATGCCACTGTTGCGAGGATTTGAATGCGTTTTAAGGGATCTGGAATGAGCGTTTCGACAGTATTTTTTGTGGGACATGAGAGCACCTCAGACGTATCGAATTGCATTCTGAATACGAAGCATGTCTTTCTGATATCAAATAAGTTTCATTTTTTGAAATTCACGATATAATACAAATTTTATGACAAATTATTGAAATTTGATATTTTTCAAATTTTTGATATATAACAGTCCCCGAAATAAATTTTATACATCTAATGATATATTCTTAAAGTGTATGTAGCTGGGAGGAAAAGCCGACAATCAATTGAAAATTTTGACCTTTTCTATTGAAGATATGGATTTTTTTCCCCAAAACACCTATATTTTGTTGGTGTTTTGGGGAAAAAAATCCATATCTTCAATACGAAAGGTCAAAATGTTCAATTGATCGTCGGCTTTTCATCCCACCTACATACACTTTAAGTATAAGTCATCAGATTTATAAAGTTTACTTCAAGTACTGTTAAATCTCAAAAATATCAATTTTAATGATTTGCCATAAAATGTGTATTACATTGCGAATTTCAAAAATCAAAATTATTTGATATCAGAAGGACATTCTTCGTATTCAGAATGCAATTCGATATGTCTGATGTGTTCTGATGTCCCACAATAAATACTGTCCACACGTTCATACCCCTTCCCTTAAGCTTGCCTCTGATTCATTTCTATCGATATAGTCAATAGTGACTATAGCATAGCAACATAACCTTCATGATAATACTATGGACTGATAATGCGTTTTGAGAACGAATGAATTGAAAACAGTGTTTGCAAAAGCTATAAAATGACTAAAAACCATTTTGACGACGGATCTGTTATTTGTTCTCATCATACTTTTTCAATTGATTCTGATATAGCTATTATATATCACGTATATGATGGCGCCCTTAGTTCCAGCTTCAAGAATGTAGTTTATTTTGTTTGTTAAGTGCCTAGATCTTGTAGGTTAGGCGTTGTTGTTATGTGGTATCTCAATGTTTTGTGATGTAGTGATGTTGCCTTTTGAGAGATATATCACAAACAATGCTTTAACAAAATAATGCTAATGTGAGACAAAATATTGGCCTAAGGAGCACAACCTTTCTAACAGTTTCTTATTCTAAGAGAATAATAGTTCTCTCTGAAACTATCACAATAAACATGATAAATGGGCTATTCAGTTAAAATCCACACTATGCCTGCCCCTGTGGAAGATTTTGGAAATATCTTTCACAGGAGGAGTACGTTTTTCAAATGTAATTGGTCAGGGTTAATCATTTTGAAAACTATACTCCCTCTGTATCATGCATGGCTTTACCTACATCTTTCATAACTGGAGTGAGTATTTCTAATGGAAGTTACCCAACTGTATTCTATTTGAAAGTCATACTCCCTCTGTGGAAGACTTAAGCTAAATCTTCCACAGGGTTAGTGTGAATTTTAAATGGAAAAGCCCGTTGCGTGAAATAGTAACTATGCCATGCGCCAACTTTGTGTCAAAAAATTATATTTACTTTGATATTGAAATATAAAGGGTTAAAAAAACCTCCCTAAAATTATTGAACATTTGTTGCCTAACTTCACGCGCATTTTGACGATTTGAAATATTTAATCACCCAACCAAAGTTGTCCCTTTTCAAAATCATTTTTGTTTTCTTTTTTTTTTCTTCTTTTTTTTTTCTTCTTTTTTTTCTTCTTTTTTTTCATCAAAAATCACATTTTATAGGAAATAATGTTTTCAGATAACCAACATCAACCCTCTTAAAAAGATAACAAACTCACGTTGCAAATACATATGAGCAACCACATGTATGATTTAAATCAGTTTATTTTCTTATCTTTTATTTTACCTTAGTCACAACAGTACTTATTTTTTCATAATAATAATGACACATTTGTAATCCCATAGCGGTATCCCGCCACACAATAACTTTATGTTAAATAGTCAATCAAAATATGGCGCTATTTTAAAACGACAATAAACGAGTTCGATATTGCGAGAACGTGTTGCTTTGTGGGTTTCAGCCATTCATTGCAAACACAGGGTTCCCCCCTACATAAATTGAGAATACACTTTAAAACCTTTGTTGACGACATTTATCAACTTTTTTCTCCATTTATAATAAGCGATTACTATTATCTTCATAAATTCGGTATGATATTTGAAGGAAAAACAAAGAGCGCTAGAATTTTGCAAGTGTTATGTACACATGAATATACATTTCTTGCGACAGTCCATTTTGGTACACCTAACCTATGACCTAAACAGGAAGTTGGTAATATCGAAGTCGTTTATTGAAGTTTAGAGAGGTAGCGATTTCCAAACGTGCGTAACATACGCACGTATATCTATTTAAAATCACTCTCATGTGATGGGGTTTGGAATAGATACACTGGCGTATGATACGTGAATCACAATTAACCTCTCCGATCTTGTTTCAATCATCATCATCATCATCATCATCGGTCGACTGCGGTGCAGATGTCCATAAGCATGACAAGTTACCTTGTTACAAACTCTCTGCAGTTACATCAGCAGATAAGCTAGATCCGCCTGTTTTCTGTAAAACCTTTAAATTTACCAAATAGGCGAGGTATGCTTATTCTCTGTTGACAAGGGACAGTCTTCAGTGAACGGCTCTTTTCAGAGCAACCAAAACCATTACATCATCAGATAAGCAAGATCTGCTTGTTTTCTGTTGACAACGGAGTAGTCTTCAGTGAACGACTCTATTCAGAACCACCGAAACGTTTTACATTAGCAGATAGGCGATGTCTGCTTGTTCTCTGTTGAGAGGGACAGTCTTCTGTGAACGGCTCTTTTCAGAGCCATCAAATCTTAAACATTGTCTCATTCTTAGGTACTTTGTTCTGAAGAAGTCAAAGCTACTCCTGACAAAACCTTAACAGTTCTAAACTTGTTCGACGGCGAACCCGCTAAAAATGTACTGATAATTATGCCAATTTACCTCCGACTGCTGCGATCTTGGGTCATTGAAAAATAAACATGATAAACTGGTGTGGCTGCAGTATTTCCACCAAGATCACCCAACAGGCGCTGGTTCGAATCCGTCCAGATGCACTGGGTTTTTTTTTTTGGGGGTGGGTCAACGTTTATGTGCGCTGGATGCTCTGGGGAAAGGTTTAAAATTAGTTCATCCTATCAACCCAGAGAACTAAGTATAATAACTTTCACTTTTGATATTCGCTGTAGAAGTAGTGGTGTAACAGAATTAATTACAATAACAATATGTGAAAACAATTATGTATGTATTACCCTGCACTAGACGTACGCCGTAACTCTGTATCGCACCATGGATTATCAAAGAATAGGCATTAAGATCTGGATCGTAATTCTATGGATTTAGTGACTTCGAAAAGAGCGGTATTGTATTCAATCTATGACTGCACACATACACAGACATGATGATATTTTGATCTAGTTTTTAAAAATTAATAAAAATTAAATTTTGGCCCAAGAATTTTTTTGTTACGGTGCACAAAAAAGAAGTGGGCCAAAAACCGTTATTTTTGGGATTTTGGGCCAAAAGTGCCATTTTGGCCCAAATTTGACCTCACAGCTGAAATTATCCAGTCTTTGCCATTCTAAATATGTATACTTTTATATACTTTAGACCAACAATTTAGAAGTTATGAGGCCCGAAAGTTTCCATAATTCCAGGGTTCAGACCAACCTTAAGAGCAATGAGCTCATACAAAATGTATATCTTTTAGACTTAACAATCTTTGAGATTTAAATTGAAATCTTTAGTCGGATTTGACTTATATTTAATTCCGTGAAACTAAAGTGATGAAAATCATAGAAGCGAAATTGTTATATCTTTGATCAGAAAATATTTGATGTTTATTTATTTTTGTCCATCCACACTGGTACAAGCGAAATTGTTATATCTTTGAGCAGAAAATATTTATTGTTTATTTATTTTTATCCATCCACACTGGTCTAGAATCATAAAATGATGCCATAGATGCTGAATGTGTCAAACTGATTTAGACATTGCTCTACCTTTTAAAGCAGACACACATTAACACATATTTCGAGGGGTCAGTTCAAGAAGACCCTATCAAATAGCTGCCCTATAGACATTCGACAATTTCTGCATTCTATATTGTGTGCGCATCAAACAACATGACATGTGGCAGCTATTACATCAGATGGGTCTTTCTTGCTCTATCCCCCCTCCCTCTGTAAGTGTTTAGTTACGTGTTGATGGTGTTACTGTATAGTTACAGTCCGTTTCTAGCATACGAGGTGTTACAATAACGCTCCCTGGTTTCCGGCCTCTTTCTAACGCCATGTAAACATCATCGGACCGGTATCGTAGCTTCTCATATATTTCTTCATTAATTTGTTCTATCATACAATTGACCATGTACAGCTTTCATATAATCTTGCCTTCTTAATGTTGTTTTCCGATGTAATTTCACTGCGATTGCTATAGCAATTATAAAGAATATGATCGCAACAACAAACGCTGCTATTGTGGCTATAATCCAATAGTTAGTTGGTGATGAAAACACAAGGCATGATTTTCGACAATCTAGTTTTTCTTTATTATGTCGGTCAGACTCTAATATTACAGGCAATTCTGTTGTTGTAACTTCTTCCGGTTGTACAATATCGCTTTTTTGATCGTCATTTACTGTATTTTGATTTAGAATTATAGTAAATGGTCCAACATGACACTGTGACGTTTTATCCGGAAAGGCTACATTGATTAAGTTACATATAAAAACCGAATTTTGATGTCGTTTTGTGAGTCTTATTGATAAGCTTGAATGTACCTGTCCGTTTTCGTGTATCTCTCTAGTGTCGTGTGACGAAACAGACTTATCATTGTGTTGCCATGAAAGAGTACTCACTGGATAGCTTTCTGCTGAGGTACAGTTCAAGGTCACAAGTGTACCTTCTTGTACGACAACATTTGTGGCCAGACTTGAAGAACAAATTGGGTAATTTTCAGTTGGAAAATACTGTATATTAATCTTAACACTGTTACGAGCCACAGTTCGCATCCCATTTTCAGTATCCTGCATTACGTTACACCAATATCTACCTTCATCCGAGATATCCACGTTTGTGATCGTTAAGAAATAAACAGATGACCCATCTTCAGTGAGTCGCAAGGCAAGAAAAACACGTTCATTAACATCTTCTAAGACGCCTTTATTCCAGGATAGTCTTTCATTGTATAGTCTTTCATTGTATCTACTTTTAATTTGCCTGGATATATAAACCTCGTGTCTACTCTCAACTAAATTTTTGATATCGCAGTAAACAGATAGAACTGCTCCTTCTTTTACAGGCAGAACAGGTGCTTTGATCTCTATTCTTGGTTCCGGTGAGGAGTATACCAGTTTGGTGATAAAGATCACCGTCAGTGTTAAGCTTAATACATCCATTTTGTTAACAAGTTTAAAAATACAAGTTAAGCTGATCCTCGATTCCTGATATCAAGAGTAGAATATTTCCAAAATCATGAAAATTTCATACACTTTATGTCCTTTCGCTACCAAAATTGGTTTTAATTTGCTTCTGTTGTAATTTAGAATACTATACATGTATAATAAGGCGATGGGTGTGGTCGACCAATGAGTGCTCTAAATGTCCATGCAAACTATGATCACGATCACATAAGCCACTCTGCCTCGACCTGCAAATTATCACACCATCTTTTTAATGTTGTATGCTTTCCAATTCCCGCTAAAATGACGTAGTCCTTCAACATATACTCACTATGTTGTAATTTATGATATATAAGAAAATAGTCCATCAGAAGCATAGCGTATTACATGCATGTTGGTTGGTCCACTGAATGAAAAATGAATGCAGTTGGCCAGCAAGGCGATCTGTATCATGATGTTGACGTCCACGCTGAATATCTGTTTTTCCAAATCTGTTCTAATGTATGCAAAAGTCACATTTGATTTTTGACCACTGGCAACGAAAATGTCCGCATTAGCAGAGCACATCCATATAAATCAACAGCACAAATTGAAATGATTTTGTGTTCACTACGTCGTCGTGATTACAACAAGTCCATAATTGTCGCTTCCCGATTCTCGTCTAGTTCGTTAAATGTCACAATTCCTCATGATGCATCACCTGATGAACGCTTTAATTCATAAATCAATGAATTCACTTGTGCCAACTTGCATCACCATCCATCCATGTATCCACTCCTTAGCGTCCCCAAGTGCAGATACGATGTAAAATTTCCACTTACACTCTAAATTTCAAGGATTTAAAATAAATCCCAAGGGACTGTGATTAGGGACCAATCAAGTGTTAGATTTAAAATTAAATCTTTTAGATTTAAAATCAAATCTTTTAGATTTAAAATTCAAATCTATAAGATTTATTTTAAATCTAAAATTGATGTAATCCTTGTAATTTAGAGTGTATGAGCGCAGAATTCTAGGTTGACAATTTGGTTGAAAAACAGTAGTGGGTGACCCCGGGGATGCACCAAGATCGAAATTTATACATTTAAAATAGTACGTCGTACGCAGATATGTGGAGTACTGTTACTTTCCTAGAACCTAAAAAATGGTTACCGGGCCTACTGAATTGAAAATGAAAGGGCGTGACACTAACGGTCTCCTTTTGACATGACACGTTACATATGGACTGATAATGCATTTTGAAAACGAATGAATTAAAAACAGTGTTTGCAAAAGCTGTATAGCATGACTAAAAACCATTTTGATGACGGATCTGTTATTTGTTCTCATCATACTTTTTCAATTCATTCTGATATAGCTGTTTTTATCACGTGTATGAAGTCATGGCTTTAGTTGCAGCTTCAAGAATGTGGTTTATTTTGCTTGTTAAGTGCCAATATCTTGTAGGTTAGGTGCTCGTTATTGTTAAATCTTATCTCAATGTTTTGTGATGGTGATGTTACCTTTTGAGAGATATATCACAAACAATGCTTTAACAAATGCTAAAGTGAGACAAAATATTTTTCTAAGGAGCAAAACCTTTCTAACAGCTGAGAGAATAATGGTTCTACGTGAAACTATCACAATAAACATGATAAATGCGTGAAATAGTAACCATGGTAACTTTGTGTCAAAAAATTTATTTACTTTGATATTAAAATATAAAGGATTAAAAAAAACCTCCCTAAAATTATTAAACATTTGTTGCCTAACTTCACGCGCATTTTGACGATTTGAAATATTTAACTATACCCAACCAAAGTTGTCCCTTTTCAAAATCATTTTTGTTTTCTTTTCTTTTTTTCTTCTTCTTTTTTTTCTTCTTTTTTTTTTCTTCTTTTTTTTCATCAAAAATCACATTTTACAAAAACAATGTTTTCAGATAACCAACATCCAAACTCTTAAAAAGACAACAAACTCACGTTGCAAATAAATATGAGCAATCACATGTTTGATTTAAATCAGTTTATTTTCTTATCTTTTATTTTACCTTAGTCACAACAGTACTTATTTTCATAATAATAATGACATATTTGTTTGAATTATTATACCATCAAAAACAGAGTGCTATTTTAAAACGACAATAAACGAGTTCGATATTGCGAGAACGTGTTGCATTGTGGGTTGCAGCGCGTTCATTGCAAACACATAGGAAAATTACATAAATTGAGAATACATATTCAAATCTTTGTTGATGACATTTATCAGGATTTTTTTCTCCATTTATAATAAGCGATTACTATCATCATCATAAAATTGGTATGCTATTTGAAGGAAAAGAACAAGAACACTGTGAATTTTGCAAGCTATTTGAAGACTGTGCTATGTAAATATGAACACATGCCTTGCGACATGGTCAATTGTTGGCACACCTGACCTATATATGACCTAAACAGGAAGTTGGTTATATCGAAGTCGTTTATTTAAGTTTAGAGAGGTAGCAATTTCCAAACATGCGTAACATACGCACGTATATCTATTTAAAATCACTCTCATGTGACGGGATTTGGAATAGATCTATACGAGCGTACGATATATGTACGTTTGGAAATCGCAACCTGTTTATCATGTTTCAAATATCATCAGTCGACTGCGGAGCAGGTGGCCATAAGCATGACAATTTACTTTGTTGCAAACTCTCTGCAGCTACTTCAGCAGATAGGCAAGGTCTGCTTGTTTTCTGTTGACAAAGGGCAGTCATCAATGAATGGCTCTTTTCAGAGCCACCAAAACATTTTACATTAGCAGATATGCGAGGTCTGCTTGTTCTCTGTTGACAATTAAAAGGGGCAGTCTTTTGTGAACGGCTTTTTCAGATCCACCAAACCTTTTACATTAGCATATAGGTGAGCGCTGCGTGTCCTGTGTTGACAAGGGGCAGTCTTCAGTGAATTGCTCTTTTCGTATTTCATTCTTAGGTACTTTGTCCTGAAGAAGTCAGAGCTACTTCTGACGAAAGAATTCAAAACTTGTCCAACGGCGAATCCGCTATAATTTACTGACAATCATGCCGAGTTACCTCTAACTGCTGCGATCTTGGGTCATTGAAATAAACATGGTAAACTAGTGTGGCTACAGCATTTCCATCAAAATCGCCCAACAGTCGCTGGACATAATGTAACCACAGTCAAGAATAATAGACAAAGGGATAGGCATCCCAAGTTACGTAACCAAACCGGAAGATGTATCCTAGGTCTAGGTAATAGGCGGATAAGCGGCCATTTTGTCTTCTTCATGATTTTGTTCACATGTCCTTATACTTTAGTACACAGACATATAAGTTAACAGGTTTACAATTTTAAAATTATATTTTGAGTATACAATATATTCTGTAGTAAATCGATGAAATGACGGTGATTGTTCAGCTATTATATGCTTGATATAATTAAACTGTCTGACCAGCTCGTATTCTCCTCCGCCGTCAGTGTGATTCCAGTCACTCCACGTACCGTGTTGCCATGGTGGATGAGACTAAAGCTGTATTGACGAACGCGCATGCGTTAAAATTGATGTAGCCTATGTCGAACAATAGCGTGACGCACACCGACATCGCCTGGCTAATAATTATTTGGTGCAGCATGAGACACTAAAATGAATACACGGGATCGATACACGTGAATTGCTATGCACGATTTTGATATCAGACGAAAATCTTCGGAGACCGGGTTAGAAAATGATGAATAGCTCCCGTAAATGATTTCGTCTCAAGAAACCAGATCTGGTCTCATACACTTGAAAATACGTGTTGAACAGATATGATACTCGTTAGTTTGCGCTTTGAGAAACGGCGATGAGTCTTGAACTCAAAATCTGACCAAAATCGCTAATTTTATATTGCGTTGGTGTATGGACTACAGCGCGCAGGCTATAATCTGCACTCACTACTCGAGTGGAGGCAGTATGACAATTGACCGCAATGTCGTATGCAAGCTTACTCACACAGCGAGAAATCAATTACCCCGGCTATTGTCAGTAGCCTTAGTCAGGTCACTTGGCTAATGCGTCTCATAAGGTCGGAATAAAATGACCTTTCGTGGCTGTGGATTCAACCTACCATGGCGATTTCTACCATGAAGATATCGGGGCGATGACACTGTGTGACGTAGTTCCCGGCATTGTTCCTGTACACTTTCACCCCCCCTGCCACATTATTCGCTCCCCGGTTCGAATCCGGACAGATGCACTGGGTCGTTTTTTGTCAACGTTTATATGCGCTGGCTGCTCTGGGGAAAGATTAAAAATAAATTTATGTTCATCCTATCAAACGAGAGAACTAAGTATAATAACTTTCAATTTTGATATTCGCTGTAGAAGTAATGGTGTAACAGAATTAATTACCATAACAATAGGTGAAAACAATTTTTTTCTATGTATTACTCTGCATGCACTAGACGTACGTTGTAACTTTGTATCGCACCATTGATTATCAAAGATTAGGCAAAAGGATCTGAATCGTAATTCTATGGATTATTATCTTCGAAAAGAGCGGTATTGTATTCAATCTATGATTGCAAACATACACAGACATGACATATGATGAGTGCAGCCTACTTATAGTACAGGGCAATACATTCACAAATTATCTTTACCTATCGCTATGGTAATTAATCCTGTTACATCACTACTTCCACGACGAATACTTAGAAATAATTTGGCATAATCTGTTTTTATCTTCAATCATCTGCTAACGCCTGCTGCTGTCTTATCTTCATAAACATGTGTTTACATGAAAATAATGTCAAAGTTATTTTAAAAAAATACATTTTTAAAACTCTTATGTCTTTCAATCTGCACTTTCTCGGAAACAAGAAATAGTCTCTTAGATCAAAAGAACAATGTCGGAAGCGAGGTTCGAACCTGCCACCTATTATGGATTGTGAGATCAGCACACAGCGGCGTCTTGATGTTAAGAGCAATGAGCCTATATGTATAGTTAGTGATACGACCTTGGACTTACATAATTTACATCTTTTAAATTTTAGTCAACAATCTTTTAGATTTAAATTGATTTTAAAAATCTTAAGTCAGATTTTACTTATATTAAATTCCGTGAAGCTAAAGTGATGGAAATCATAACAAGCGAAATCGTTATATTTTGAGCAGAAAATATCTACTGTTTATTTATTTTTATCCAACCAAACTGGTCTAGAATCATAAAATGATGCCATGGATGCTGAAATGTCAAACTGATTCAGACATTGTTTAGCCTCTACCTATGAGCAGATAAACAGTATATTGAAAGACAGAGATAAAAAAAGACAAGTTTGCGTCTGAAATTCTAACAACTAAACCGAAAATGCCGTACTGCGCAGGTCGGCAACAAATCACGGCGCGCCTTTGCCCTGACGTCAGACGCAATTTAGTCTTTTTATCTCTGTCTTTCATTATAATACATATTTCGTGGGGTCAGTTCAAGAAGGTCATATCTCAAATAGCTGCCCTATAGACATTCGACAATTTCTGCATTCTATATTATGTACGCATCAAACAATATGACATGTAGCAGCTATTGCATCAGATCGGTCTTTCTTGCTCTATCCCCTCTCCCTCTGTAAGTATTTAATTACGTGTTGTTGGTGTCAATGTATAGTTACAGTCCGTTTCTAGCATACGAGGTGTGACAATAACGCTCCCTGGTTTCCGGCCTCTTTCTAACGCCATGTAAACATCATCGGACCGGTATCGTAATTTCTCATATATTTCTTCATGTGTTCTATCATACAATTGACCAGGCACAGCTTTCATATAGTCTTGCCTTCTTAATGTTGTTTTGCGATGTAATTTCACTGCGATTGCTATAGCAATTATAAAGAATATGATCGCAACAACAAACGCTGCTATTGTGGCTATAATCCAATAGTTAGTTGGTGATGAAAACACAGGGCATGATTTTCGACAATCTAGTTTTTCTTTATTATGTCGGTCAGACTCTAATATTACAGGCAATTCTGTTGTTGTAACTTCTTCCGGTTGTACAATATCGCTTTTTTGATCGTCATTTACCACATTTTGATTTAAAATTGTAGTAAATGGTCCAACATGACACTGTGACGTTTTATCAGGAAAGGCTATATTGATTAAGTTACACATAAAAACCGAGTTTTGATGTCGTTTTGTGAGTCGTATTGATAAGATTGAATGTACCAGTCCGTTTTCGTGTATCTCTCTAGTGTCGTACGACGAAACAGATTTATCGTTGTGTTGCCATGAAAGAGTACTCACTGGATAGCCTTCTACTGACGTACAGTTCAAGGTCACAAGTGTACGACGACATTTGTGGCCAGACTTGACGTACAAATTGGGTAATGTTCAGCTGGAAAATACTGCATATTAATCTTAACACTGTTACGAGCCACAGTTCGCATCCCATCTTCAGTATCCTGCATTACGTTACACGAATATCTACCTTCATCCGAGATATCCACGTTTGTTATCGTTAAGAAATAAACAGATGATCCGTCTTCAGTGAGTCGCAAAGCAAGAAAAAAGCGCTCGTTAACATCTTCTAAGACGCCTTTATTCCAGGACAGTCGTTCGTTGGTGCTACCAATTTGCCTGGATATAGTAACTTCGTGTTTACTCTCAACACAATTTTTGATATCGCACTAAACAGATAGAACTGCTCAGATTTGATTTTTTAACACTGACAACGAAAATGTCCGCATTAGCAGAGCGCATCCAAATAAATCAACATCACAAATTGCAATGATTTTGTGCTCACTACGTCGTATGAGTACAACAAGTCCATAATTGTCGCTTCCCTATTCTCGTCTAGTTCGTTAAATGTCACAATTCCTCACGATACATCATCTGATTAGCGCTTTAATTCATAAATCAATGAATTCACTTGTTCCAACTTGCATCACAATCCATCCATCCATGTATCCACTCACTTGGAAACTAAAAGAAAATGAAAACATATGCTCCATCTACCTCTAAACAGTTGTTTTTACTCAAACTCCTTAGCGTCCCCAAGTACAGATACGATCTAAAATGTCCACTTATGAGCGCCACAGTGATTGAAAATCCTAAACACTTCTTGGATAAACACATTGTCCTAAACATACCATGTGTTGATTGTGTTCAGTTTGAACAGTCAACACCATGATTGTTTAGAAACTGTGTTGATTGATGAAAAAACTAAACGTGTCACAGTGTCTAATAAGTGTTACAGGTAATTAAACATGTCACAGTGTTTAGTTTCTAAATGCTGTGACATGTTCAGTTTCTACAGCAGTCAACACCATGTTTAGAAACTAAACACTATAGTGTTCAGTTGAGCTGGACACTATATAGTGTTTAGTTTCTAAACACGGTGTTGACTGTTATAGAAACTAAACATTGTGACACGTTTCATAAGTGTTACAAAAAGGTGTTTAGAATATAAACACTTGAATTTTGCAGTGTATGCACGACGGGTACGTGGACTACCACTAGGATCCACTATATGCTCATCTATCAGGCCACAGTTCTTTAACCCTAATACTTTTGTACATTCATTGAATTACCTTTGAAAATTTGGGTACAAAAACTCATACTCTCAAACATGAGGTCAAATTTTACACTCTGATTGTATAATTGAGGTTATTGTACTATGTCATTGGGATGAGGCCATTGTGGTCCATAGTGTACGGAGAAGTCTAATATCATGACCAAAACATGTTTGTGGAAAGGAAAAGAAAGTGTTTTGATAATGAATTACGCGTGCGATACATTTTCTAAAAAAGGATATTGAAATTTGAAAATGTTCTAAACTGAAATGTCGTAAGGTACTTATAAACTGAACATAGTAATTCGAGTATGATATTCGCCTTATTTCAAGTAATTCAAGATAAAATAACATAACGAGCTGTATCATATATCGTGGCCATCATTGGCTTTCGTTTGCAATGGCAAAGCTATCTTATGTCATGTGCATTAGTTTTTCTATTTTTCAAGCTCAAAGCTATTTCCAGAGTTTAATAATGAAAATCCCATTAAACTCTTCAGCAGAGTAGCTAAACTGATATAGTTGTTCAGTTTAAGAGGCTTATAATGATGTTTGAAGATGTTCTGTCATACAATGTATCAGATGTTTACCGTCCAAAGCTTGTTTTGCAGTGACCAGTCCACTGCAGCCAATGTTCAAGCAGATTAAAAGTAGCTTCCTGGTACCGGGGATCAACATACTTCATGACTTTTAGCGGGTGGAATGCTGCAGAACGTATTAATTTGATAGTGTAAAATAGATTTAAAGATATGATCTCGAATGTAAATGGTTGTGGTAGGAACCATTCTGACATATTTGTATTGGCGCAGGCTACTCTCTATGTAAAAGAGTGAAAAACTCACTCCCCAAAAGAGTGATTCACTTATAAAAACCGCTCAAAAATGAGTGAAATGTGGGGTTTTTTTTTACTTTAAAACCTCTCAAAAAAGAGTGAAGACCACTCTAAAAGAGCGAATTTCAACTAGTTCAAGGAGTTAAATGAAGGACAACACGTTTTTAGAGTTGTCCTTCATTTAACTCCTTGAAAGAGTCAAAATTCACTCTTAAAGAGTGGTTTTCACTCTTTTTTGAGTGGTTTTTAATTTAAAAAAACGCATTTTATTTCTTTTTGAGTGGTCTTATAAGTGAATCACTCTTTTCGGGTGTGAGTTTTTCACTCTTTTACATTTAGAGAGATACGTGCTGCGTCCATCCATGTATCAATTTTTCTATTGTTTACAAAAATATTATATTTTTGATTTTGTCATATACGGTGTGCAAAAAGTTCGTTCCGCCCTTGTGTCCGGTTTGCTCTAAGCATATTATCACGGAGCACCATCAGCTTTTGCCCTTAGGATTACTTGCTATGAATGTTCTTAAGGGATCCAAAATGAGCGTTTATTACGTTTCGACAGTATTTTTTGTGGGACATGAGAGCACCTCAGACCTATCGAATTGCATTCTGAATACGAAGCATGTCTTTCTGATATCAAATAATTTTCATTTTTTTAAATCACAATATAATACAAATTTTATGACAAATTATAAAAATTTGATATTTTTCAAATTTTTGATATATAACAGTCCTCGAAGTAAATTATATAAATCTAATGATATATTCTTAAGGTGTATGTAGTAGGGAGGAAAAGCCGACGGTCAATTGAAAATTTTGACCTTTCATATTGAAGATATGGATTTTTTCCCCAAAAGACCTAATTTTTTTTGGTGTTTGGGGGAAAAATCCATATCTTCAATACGAAAGGTCAAAATTTTCAATTGATCGTCGGCTTTTCATCCCACCTACATACACTTTAAGTATAAATCATCAGATTTATAAAGTTTACTTCAAGTACTGTTAAATATCAAAAATATAAATTTTCAATGATTTGCCATAAAATGTGTATTAATTTGAGAATTTCAAAAAATCAAAATTATTTTATATCAGAAGGACATTCTTCGTATTCAGAATGCAATTCGATATGTCTGATGTGCTCTAATGTCCCACAATAAATACTCTCCAAACGTTCATACCCCAGCCCTTAAGGCATACACGCTGTAAAAATTCTCCAACCATTTTAATTTTCTTGTAGTGTGGACAGACGTGTGTCTTGAGGAATTTAAAAAAACCCAAACCTCAGAGAATTTAAAGATGGCGTCCAAAAAAAAATCGACAATGGCTTGTTCAAGGAGAGCGAAATTGTTAGAGAATGGAGGAAGAAGGTCTTAACCCAATAGAGAAATATTGTGGTCTATTCTAAAAGAAAGTTTTGTTGAAACTCCTTATTGCAAAATTATAACACCTCTTGTAGGCTCATTCTCCGATAAAGCGTTCAAGCTTGGTCTCGGTAATTGCAAAATTCCAACCACGAAGAATTCATGAAAATCATTCAGAATCGTAAACTTTAATAGTTTCAGAGCACAAAACAATGCATGTGTGATTTTTCAACAATACTTCATTTTTGAGCAATATTACTTGTACGCATTGGTGGTAACGTATCAGTGGTAACGTATCTGTGAAGCCCTTTCACACTTTTGTCTTAATCGTGCAAGTGTAAAACTTACCGACTTAATACTCATACTTGATCAGTCATCACCCAATGTACTAAAGTCTGGTATGGTATTTGGCTTCATTTATTACAGCGTTTTTTCCGAGGGGAGTAGAATTTAGGTAACGTATCTGTGACGACATGAACGTAACGTCACGATTTTTTGCCATTAATAGACCTGATTTTTTTTACTTGAAACCATTGTGTTATGTACCACATATATAATATAACTATGGAGCCTGCTTGATCCATCACATATGAGAACATTCATATAGCTAGTTATTTTGACAGATTGCTAACCATTAGAAATATGGTAACGTATCTGTGAACAATATTGGCGACATAGTTTCAAAGACCTGTTGGAATAATTTAATGACCTGCGTTGTGATGTTTTATACTTTATAATTAGGGCATGATACCAGCTAATGAAAAGTACCTATAATCCATTATTATGCGCGCATGTATAGCGAACAGGGACACATTATACGGATCGCAACTTGGCTGACGACATGGAGGAAAACAATTGATATGCATAATCAGCTTTATTGTTTTATACTTTCTAGGCATGTTACAACCTCTAGCCTCACACATTTTAGAAAGCAACTCCTAAGTATTAGTTATATTAATAAAAGTCATTTCTTTCTGACGAAACAAGTCTGAATACGACTTAAAACTATGGGCGACACAAATTTGGCTTTTTGGACACTTTATCGGAGAATGTGCCTGTAGATTGGGTCCAGAGTGTATGGCAAAGTCTAGGCAAGAATGAGGAACTTATTATGCCATAAGTGGACAGTATTTCTGTGGCAAGCGTGGTTTGGAGATATTA
Organism: Amphiura filiformis; assembly: GCF_039555335.1. Lineage (NCBI taxonomy): Eukaryota > Metazoa > Echinodermata > Ophiuroidea > Amphilepidida > Amphiuridae > Amphiura > Amphiura filiformis. The sequence goes on from NC_092640.1 coordinate 51,543,246, forward strand.
TGGTGATTGACCACCAAGGATCCTATGACTTCAAATCAATTTCTTTAAGGGGTCGAGCTGTATTGTTTCAAATATCTCCGAAATGAGAGAAATTTGCCATGTTTGATGTGATTTTTTGCCTAGCAATATTGATCATAGGTTCAAAATTGATGGTACATATCAATGACCAAACTCTCTAGTTTTATATTTGAGCCTGATCACTTGTGTAAGGTCTTAGGAAATTATGTAAACAGGCGTGTATATTTGATGTTACATTATTGCTCACGCACTTTCTAGTGGCAACGAAGATTTCATGAATTGACTTTGCATCGATTTCGCCAGAAGTTCGCCTTAATATGTTGCACACTCTATATAAATAATTACGGTACTTACTTTCAACTTGAGGGTAAGGCATGTGTCTTAATTGGTATCGTTTGTGCACACAATTCATCGTAATTTTGCAACCTTGGAAACGCCTATTTCTTATTGCAATTTTGTCCATCAAAATTTAAAAATGGCCCACTTTTTTAACGAAAAGACTTCTACACCCATTCCGTTAGCGAAGAAACCCAAATTTGTGTGTATTTAGTAAATGCATCCTATTCAAAACGTCCACTTTAGTGCTGAGTTTTGCCTTTATATGTCATATCTACAGAATTGATGTTATGGAATTTTTTAGCATAAATTCATTGATTTTATTTTTTTTTACTCACCGCCTTGCCTCGAAATTTCACACATAAGAAGGCCAAACACAAGCGTTGCACAGTGGTTACTATGTTTCTTCCGATTGGTGTCTTGAATTAGTATAAATCCATATTTTCCTGGTAACAGTCCATTGCAATACTTCATAACTAAAAACATGTGTCACTCTGAGCAGCTCTGGATTCAGTGTCGATTATATTTATCATCATTTCAAGGGGTCTCAATGTAGGTTGTCAATATACGCTTAATGTATAAAACCGAACTTAGTCTCTGGCTCGATACTGCCCAGATCATTTTTCTACTGCCAAAATATGTTCTAAAAGCCTTCTAAACATTGATCGCTTCGGCTAACGACTAAAATTTACAGGGACCGGCTTATTCTATACACTGTTCAATAGCCTTATTGTGATCTGGAGCTAGCATTTTTTCTTAAATATCGCTTTCAGCCTCTATTGGACTATAAACCATTCGATAAAGTAGGCGGGGCATACATCGGAAAAAACGACAACCAATTTTTTATATTCCAACATGTATAATTATTTCTAGAGTAATTTAGTGAGAGTTATTAGTAGAATTTAGTGTCGAGTTATTAGTAGAATTAGAGTTAGACCCGAATGGGGTAGGCCTATTTGGGGGTAGCCCAGGGTAGGGGTGTGTTTGAAGTCGACGGAGTGTGGATTTATTGATGTGGGTGCTGTAGGGGGTGTGTGGGATGTGCGTGTGTGAGTATTAAGGGTTGCAAGGTGGAATGTGTGCATAGGTGAGGAGTTGGAAGTCAGAATTGGGATTCAGAGAGTCAGGGGTTAGATAAGGGTTGGGGCTAGGTTTAGGTTTAGGATTAAAACTTAGGTTACAGGTTAAGGCGACGTTTAGGGTTATGGTTGGGGTTAGGTTTAGGATATATTTGTGTCTTATCATTAATTGTGAACAAAAAGAAAGAAAGAAAAACAATAAAAGATGCATTTCAGCATATACCTTCATATTACATAAATGTTTCATTCAGTCAAACATTTTACCTCAATCACCCTAAGAAAATAATACCACAAGGCAAGAGCAAAAATTAGGAAAATGTACATTTTTCGGCAGGCATAATTGATGACGTTTTAACGTGAAATGTGTACAATATTTCAAAACCAAATTGTTTTTGTATAGGACAACGGATCAAGTTTTAATATGCCACAAATGGCCATATTAAATGATAAGCGCACCCTAAAACAAGCAACCCGCCCTACACACCATCACATGTTACGCCACACTATAGGCCTACATGCTACCACACAGAGAATGCTGCAGTATTTTAAAACGTAGTTGATAAACTCTGCAAAGTAAATCACAACTCGCCAATACTATATTCCACAAATATGGACATTAATGTATTCGGATCACTGAGGTGTGTCCAATTTAAACATTGGAACTGATCCCGGGGGGGGGGGGCACTCACATTTCCCAGCTATACGGGTATGTGCCGCGGCGACGACCCCCTTTTTCAGAGCCACTGGCCGTTCCTTAGACCCTCTGAATTCATTGTTTGCCCGCTCTGAAGCCCCAAAATTTTTCTAGCCGTTCCATAGACCCTCAGATCATCGATTTCCGCTCTCATCGGCATCTTGAGAGACGTGTTTTCTATCCTACTATTTCAAGCCCAAACGCAGACCCAAAAGCTACTTTTGCGAGCCCAAAAACTTCAAAGGGAATTTTCCATTAATTTCTTCCCCATTGAAACACATTGTAAGGAATAAGGTGAACTTTGGGTGGGATTTTGGGCTCCTTTAGTAGTGGCAACACTGGTTGACTGATAATAAATAAACATTGCAGCAATGCCGATCGCGAGAGTCCAGCTGGTGAACATTTAGCTAGAAATAAATGATTTTGAGATCTCTTTTTGGAATAAAATTGCCAAATATGAGGAAAAGTACCCTAATAATTATGTACACATCCTGTGCAGCTCTCCATAAACAATGAATTAAAAGGTAATTTACGATCTACTGGTCTAGTAGAATCGGGAGTGGAATGGCTGTCAAATTCTGCACACTTCACTCAATCATCTCATGGTAAAGCATGACAGTTCAATGTAGTCTAAATGTTTTTCTATTCGGCACTGAAAAAAATAATTCTTGTGGGTTTGTTTTTATGGTGGGCTTTTGTAATGCTGCTAATAGCATAGATTGTAGGTCTACAGGGTCTAGTAATTTTGATTTGAATGCTGTTTTGCTTTGTTGAGGTTTCCATCGTAATGGGCCAAACCAGACCTATTTTGCATTAATGATTTTTCTGATTAATAATTTAATGCACAATTCAAAGTGAAATCGATTCCTTCAAAAATCTGTGGCAAAAACGCAACAAAATTGAACCCTGGTTTGGCCTGCGGGTTTAGTTTCCGAGATTTTTCAGATTTTGGCGGCCGATCAGTTCCCAAGACCCCCCTTTTGGCCAGTCAATCAGTTCCCAAGACCCCCTTTTGACCGGCCAATCAGTTCCCTAGACCCTCCTTTTGGCTGGCCGATCAGTTCCTTAGACCTCAAGTTCGAAACTGGCGGTGGCACACCCTACCAAAAAAAAAAAAAAAATCGAGTGCCCCCCCGGGGAACTGATTTCTATAAAGCTTAACAATATCAATTGTTATACCTTTACGGTTAAGCTCGGTTGGTTTATTCAGGGATGAGACATGGGACAGTTTAAAGTTATAGAGGCACAGGTGTGTAGTTCGATTCCAAAACCACTAACTACCATTCATACCCATCACCGGTTTTTATCTGTATTATCATTCGAATTGCCCGTGGTACCTTATACGATGTCAATATTTTATATTGATGATGAGGTTGACATGAGTGATATTATATTGTATACCCTCTGTTGCTTTAGACTTGACCAAGTCTTTTGACATGGTTAGAACAGTAAAATTAATTTGCAGAGAAAATTCATGATGTAGGCTGTATATGCCTAAGCCTAAATTACTAAGTTATAAGAGGTGTGCGACATATTATCATTATCATTATCAAGATATCATAGGCCTATTATTTTACATAGGCCCTACTTTACAGTTAACATGGTACTTTATGAAGTAGTATTAATGAATCATCAAAAATTCAAAATTAAATTCATGTAGGCCTATATACCAAAATTATTAACTTCAAAATCTTCCAAACAGGACATAAAAGGTATAATTTACGAGGATACTATTTTGGTGCCACACTCTACATGCATGTAATCTAAGACCAATTGTAGGATATTGAGTTTGGATCTATGATTTGTTCAGTTTCTTGTGAGTACACAATTTTTGGTCCTACATGTATGTAATCTAACAGTATGGAAAATGGTGCCAGGTGCAATGCTAGCCATTTACATGTAAACATTAAAGAAACCACCATGAGTTAATATCAGCACATTTATATTTTTGCAAGCTGGATTTGACCAGGGATATGAGACAACACAAGGGGGGGGCATATAAAGCAATTAGAGTTTGGATCTATGATTTGTTCAGTTTCTTGTGAGTACACAATTTTTGGTCCTACATGTATGTAATCTAACAGTATGGAAAATGGTGCCAGGTGCAATGCTAGCCATTTACATGTAAACATTAAAGAAACCACCATGAGTTAATATCAGCACATTTATATTTTTTGCAAGCTGGATTTGACCAGGGATATGAGACAACACAAGGGGGGGGGGGGGGCATATAAAGCAATTATTGAATAGGCCTATATTGTATGCTTTCCCACATGTAACTTATAGAACCAAAGCCTTGGGCCAAGGCTACTATAATTGCTTTAAGCAATGCATTATGTAAAGCCACAAAATGTATTATTCAAGGTCTGACCGTCTGTTAATGACCTGGCAACAAACACGCCCACGGTACAAATAGTTGTAGCTTGTAAACATGGTAAAAGATACTGTTTATCGCAAAAACATTAAAAATGATACTTTAAGGTATTGTTTTGTTAATTTTTGTATGGCACATCATACATACACATGTGCTGAGGTCAAAAAGGTATCAATTTTGTTTTTGACCCCTGACTCACCTGTCATTCAAAACAACCCCTTAACATCACTACTCATGTAATAACATCACAAATAACAAGTAGCCTTGAAATGCATTGTGTGAGTTTCATTTTAAACATGTTATAAATGCTTTTGGGGAGGGGCGGAACGAACTTATTGCACACGGTATAGGGTTTTTGCTTCTTTTTTGAGTTATTGGTTAAAATAAAGAACTTTCATTTCTTGACATTTCCCCCTATAGCTCACAAACCGAAATACCTACTGAATTATTAACCCTATGAGAACTGCCTGCCAATTGGTCAAAAAGAAGTTTTAATTATCAATTGCACCAATCAGCAACATTGTTAGAATAAGTTCACCACGCAAAAAAATGGGGTGAATTATTTGCAAAGCTCTGTTCTGATTGGTGATTAAAATGAAGATATCTTGTAATTGACCAATCAGAGGCAATGTTAAATCGGCAGGTACTGTTCAGGGGGTTAATGTCATCTTTGAAATTCTCCTAAAATTTCATGATTTACACGATTGTATATAGTATACATATGAACTAAAATCTATTGCACTACATTGACATGATTGGCAACCATCAGTATGGCGCCACTTGAAGTCAATAGAAAATTGCAAACAATATTCTGCTACCAGAATGATCCTAGATAATGCCGTTAAAATGCCTTATCATGAGCCTTAGATTTTTGCAAATGGTATAGCTAAAAGATATGACTTTCCCTCACCTCACCTCACAGGTGAGGTGAGGTTATTAATGAAAACACTGATTGGTTGTTTTAAAAAAACGCATTTTAAAAATATCACAACATTAATTAGGGCCTGCTTTTAAAGCTTTTTGAGGTACACTGTTAGAACACTGGGTAAAAAACTGGTTGGGTAAATTTTACCCAACATCGGGTTATTTTCACTAATATACCAAATATTGAGCAAAAAACCTGACCGAACCCATGAGGGTTGTTTATGGTAACATTTATTATGCAAGTTAATTACCATTTTACCCAAACCCTGTGTACCAAAATTATGATTTTTTTACCCAATATTGGGTACAATTTTATACAAATATTGGGTAAACTTTTACCCAACATTGGTAAATTACTGAATTAGTTCTCATACGAAGCAGAGCAACTTTCAAGAAATGTTACAAACATTTCACTTTGAACATTTTTTAATCTTACACCAACTAAATAACCACTACTTCTAGGTATATAGGAAGAAAAAGTTGAATTTTTGATGGTTCATAACTTTGTCATGCTTGTGTAATACCGTATACCACTCTTGCGAGGATTTGAATGTGTTTAAAACTTTCCTCTGATCAGTTCTATCGATATAGTCAATAGTGAATATTACATGGCAACATAACCTTGATAATAGTAATATGTGACGTGTCATATGTCAAAAAAGACATTTTTGGGCAGGGTCGTAAGCCAAAAATCTGCCCGGGGATGATTTTTTCACAATTTGTGATGTTATTAATGTTAAAAATATTGTCTGATAGTTTCAAACCGGAATATAACTGGCATCTTATATTTTTTGAGACATTTTTCAAGGTAATTCCTACTCTCTACATTGTCAATAATATTTTTAAAGGTAGCTGATAATCTCAATTTCCAATTTTATAGCACAATAACTAACGAACTCAATATCTTTACTTAGGAATGTCCGATTTCACTGGGGAAAATGGCGGTGTAGAGCAAAATATCTCTTTCTTTAAGATATATAAAAACCTCAAAATTGATAACCTGCCCAGAAGTGTTCCCTTTTGACATGACACGTCACATATGGACTGATAATGCATTTTGAGAACGAATGAATTAAAAACAGTGTTTTCAAAAGCTGTATAGCATGACTAAAAACCATTTTGATGACGGATCTGTTATTTGTTCTCATCATACTTTTTCAATTCATTCTGATATAGCTGTTTTTATCACGTGTATGAAGTCATGGCTTTAGTTGCAGCTTCAAGAATGTGGTTTATTTTGCTTGTTATTAAGTGCCAAGATCTTGTAGGTTAGGTGCTCGTTATTGCTAAATCTTATCTCAATGTTTTGTGATGGTGATGTTACCTTTTGAGAGATATATCACAAACAATGCTTTAACAAATGCTAAAGTGAGACAAAATATTTTTCTAAGGAGCAAAACCTTTCTAACAGCTGCGAGAATAATTGTTCTACGTGAAACTATCACAATAAACATGATAAATGCGTGAAATAGTAACCATGGTAACTTTGTGTCAAAAAAATTTATTTACTTTGATATTAAAATATAAAGGGTTAAAAAAAACCTCCCTAAAATTATTAAACATTTGTTGCCTAACTTTACGCGCATTTTGACGATTTTAAATATTTAACTACCCAACCAAAGTTGTCCCTTTTCAAAATCATTTTTTTTTTCTTTTTTTTTTTTCCTTTTCCTAATTCCTATTTTTTTCTTCTTTTTTTTTTTTTTTTTTTTTTTCACATTTTACAAAAAATAATGTTTTCAGATAACCAACATCCAAACTCTTAAAAAGACAACAAACTCACGTTGCAAATAAATATGAGCAATCACATGTTTGATTTAAATCAGTTTATTTTCTTATCTTTTATTTTACCTTAGTCACAACAGTACTTATTTTATAATAATAATGACATAAAATTTGTTTCAACTATATTATACCATAGCGGTTTCCCGCCATACAATGACTTTATGTTTAATACCCAGCAAACACAAAACGTTTTCGACATCATTCGCAAAAGGTTATAAAAGGTTGTCAGAAAACGTTCAGTTTAAATGTCGTGTTATATAAAGGGTATAAAACGTTTTAATAACATTCTAAAAAACATTTTTGAAAACTTGATACAAAACATTCTAAACAGAATGTTATTTTAGGGTTGAAAAAATATTTTGCGAAAAATGTTTGCCCAAAATATTTGCAATAACGTTTTAAAAACGTTTTCATGACCTTTATATAACCCGACATTTAAATGTTATTAAAACGTTTTGAAAAATCATTCTGTGTTTGCTGAGTCCAAATATTTTAAAATAATGTTATTTAAGTGTTGACAAAATATTTGGCAAAAAACTGTTTTCAAAAATAGTTTACAATAACATTTTTGAAAACATTTTTAAAATATTGTTGTAGTGTGTCTTCATACAAAACGTTTAAACGTTTTAAAAAACGTTTCAATGACCTTTATATAACCCGACATTTTAATGTTATTAAAACGTTTTTATGTAAACCAAAAGCCAAAATATAACTTATTAAAAACGTTTTAAAAACGTTTTTGTGTTTGCTGGGTACACTCTCAGAACATTGGATAAAAAATGAATGGGCAGAAAACAGTTGGTTAAAAAATGCCCAACAATGGTTAAGATTCTTGAAGTTGGGCAAAATACAGTTTAATACATGGTTGGTCAAACCTGTCAATATGGTATTTACACAATGTTGGTTAAAAGTTAACCAACCTTGGTAAAAAACATCCTTTTCCCGCCAATAAAGTTGGGCAAAGTATGGTTTTGCCCAACCATGGTCACATGGTGTCCCTTTGCGAACTGTGATTGGTCATTGTGTTGGGCAAAAATGCATTTCAGAAAACAAGATGGCCGATATGAGTGGCTTGCTGCAAAGCTGTGGATCGGGGTCTTCAAGATCTGTTGGAGACATTTGAAGGTAGGAAATTATATTATAAAGTATATCATTTTATCGGGTATAACACTTAGTTTAAGTGTGTGCGAGGCCGAGACTGTGAGCAAGACTTACGATGCTTTATCGACAACTACCACCACAACTGGTAAGCTTAAGCTTAAGCTTACCAGTTGTGGTGGTAGTTGTCGTCGATAAAGCATCGTAAGTCTTGCTCACAGTCTGGCCTCGCACACACTTAAACTAAGTGTTATACCCGATAAAATGTTTATAATATAATTTCCTACCTTCAAATGTCTCCAATTGGTTAAAATATGAACAATGACATGAACTTACCATTCATAGTGTTTAACCAACTATTGGTTATATTTTGCCCATTTTGCCCAACATGCTTTACCCAACTGGTTGGTTACCGTAATGTTAACCAGTAGTTGGGCAATGTTTTTAACCAACCTGTGGTTATATTGTTAACCAACCCAGGTTGGTTAACAATATAACCAACTGTTGGGCTGTTCACCTGTAAATACATGGTTGGTTAAAATTTTAACCAAGTTGGTTAAAATTTTTAACCAATGTTCTGAGAGTGTAGTCAATCAAAAATATGGTGCTATTTTAAAACGATAATAAAGGAGTTCGATATTAAGAGAACGTGTTGCATTGTGGGTTGCAGCCGTTCATTGCAAACACAGGGGGAAAATTTCTCAAATTGAGAATACATTTTCAAACCTTTGTTGACGACTATTATCAACTTTTTTCTCCATTTAAGCGATTACTATCATCATCATAAAATTGGTATGTTATTTGAAGAAAAAACCAAGAACACTAGAATTTTGCAAGCATTATGTACACATGAATGCACATTTCATGCGACAGTCCATTTTTGGTACACCTGACCTATGACCTAAACAGGAAGTTGGTAATATCGAAGTCGTTTATTTAAGTTTAGAGAGGTAGCAATTACCAAACGTGCGTAACATACATCTATTCAAAATCACTCCGATGTGACGAGATTTTGAATAGATCTACGGGTGTACGATATACGTACGTTTGGAAATTGCAACCTCCGATCATGTTCGCTCGCCGGTTCGAATCCGGTCAGATGAACTGGGATTTTGTGTTTGTTTTTTGTGTTTTTTTGTTTTTTGGGTTTTTTTTTCAACTTTATGTGCGCTGGCTGCTCTGGGGAAAGATTAAAAATGTGTTCATCTTATCAACCGAGAGAACTAGGTATAATAGCTTTCAATTTTGATATTCGCTGTAAAAGTGTGATGTAACATAATTAATTACCATAACAATAATGTGAAAACAATGTTTGTATGTATTACCCTGCAACTCTGAATATGCCTACGGTCATGGATCGTAATTCTATGGATTGGTGTCTACGAAAAGAGCGGTATTGTATTCAATCTAATTTATGATTGCAAACATACACAGACATGACGTGTGCAGCCTACTTATAGTACAGAGCAATACAATGCTTTCACCTATCGCTATGGTATATTTAATCCTGTAACATAACTATATACTTCTACGGCGAAATACTTAGAAATTGGCGTAACTGAGAATTTGACATAATCTGTTTTTATCTTTAATCATCTGCTCACTTGCCTGCTTGTGTCTCATCTTCAGAAACGTGTGTTTACATGAAAATAATGTCAAAGTAATTTTATAAAAACATTTTTGAAACTCTTATGTCTTTCAATCTGCACTTTCTCGGAAACAAGAAATAGTCTCTTAGATCAAAAGAACAATGTCGGAAGCGAGGTTCGAACCTGCCACCTATTATGGATTGTGAGATCAGCACACAGCGGCGTCTTGAGTTTAAGAGCAATGAGCTCATACGAAATGTATATCTTTTAGACTTAACAATCTTTTAGATTTAAATTGAAATCTTTAGTCAGATTTGACTTATATTTAATTCCGTGAAACTAAAGTGATGAAAATCATAGAAGCGAAATTGGTATATCTTTGATCAGAAAATATTTAATGTTTATTTATTTTTGTCCATCCACACTGGTACAAGCGAAATTGTTATATCTTTGAGCAGAAAATATTTATTGTTTATTTATTTTTATCCATCCACACTGGTCTAGAATCATAAAATGATGCCATAGATGCTGAATGTGTCAAACTGATTTAGACATTGCTCTACCTTTTAAAGCAGACACACATTAACACATATTTCGAGGGGTCAGTTCAAGAAGACCCTATCAAATAGCTGCCCTATAGACATTCGACAATTTCTGCATTCTATATTGTGTGCGCATCAAACAACATGACATGTGGCAGCTATTACATCAGATGGGTCTTTCTTGCTCTATCCCCCCTCCCTCTGTAAGTGTTTAGTTACGTGTTGATGGTGTTACTGTATAGTTACAATCCGAATCTAACATACGAGGTGATACAATAACGCTCCCTGGTTTCCGGCCTCTTTCTAACGCCATGTAAACATCATCGGACCGGTATCGTAGCTTCTCATATATTTCTTCATGTGTTCTATCATACAATTGACCAGGTATAGCTTTCATATAATCTTGCCTCCTTAATGTTGTTTTTCGATGTAACTTCACTGCGATTGCTATAGCAATTATAAAGAATATGATCGCAACAAGAAACGCTGCTATTGTGGCTATGATCCAGTAGTTAATTGGTGACGAAAACACAGGACATGATTTTCGACAATCTAGTTTTTCTATATTATGTCGGTCAGACTCTAATATTACAGGCAATTCTGTTGTTGTAACCTCTTCCGGTTGTACTATATCACTTTTTTGATCGCCATTTACCGTATTTTGATTTAGAATTATAGTAAATGGTCCAACATGACACTGTGACGTTTTATCAGGAAAGGCTATATTTATTAAGTTACACATAAAAACCGAATTTTGATGTCGTTTTGTGAGTCTTATTGATAAGATTGAATGTACCAGTCCGTTTTCGTGTATCTCTCTAGTCTCGTGTGACGAAACAGACTTATCATTGTGTTGCCATGAAAGAGTGCTCACTGGATAGCCTTCTGCTGAGGTACAGTTCAAGGTCACAAGTGTACCTTCTTTTACAACGACATTTGTAGCCAGGCTTGATGAACAAATTGGGTAATTTTCAGCAGGAAAATACTGTATATTAATCTCAACACTACCACGAGCCACAGTTCGCATCCCATCTTCAGTATCCTGCATTACTTTACACCAATATCTACCTTCATCCGAGATATCCACGTTTGTTATCGTTAAGAAATAAACAGATGATCCATCTTCAGTGAGTCGCAAAGCAAGAAAAACACGTTCATTAACATCTTCTAAGACGCCTTTATTCCAGGACAGTCGTTCGTTGGTCGTACCAATTTGCCTCGATATAGTAACCTCGTGTTTACTCTCAACTAAATTTTTGATATCGCAGTAAACAGATAGAACTGCTCCTTCTTTTACAGGCAAAACAGGTGCTTTAATCTCTATTATTGGTTCCGGTGAGGAGTATACCAGTTTGGTAATAAAGATCACCGTTAGTGTTAAGCTTAATACATCCATTTTGTTGACAAGTTTAAAAATACAAGTTATGCTGATCCTCGATCCCCTGATATCAAGAGTAAAACATGTCCGAAATCATGGAAATTGCATACACTTTATGTCCTTTCGTTACCAAAATTGGTTGTAATTTGGTTCTGTTGTTGAGAACACTACATGTAATAAGGTGATGGTTGTGGTCGACCAATGAGTGCTCCAAATGTTCATTCAAACTATGATCACGATGACATAAGTTATGCCTCAGCGTACAAATAATCACAACGTCTTTGTATTGTTTTGATGTTTTCCAATGTTTTCCCGCTAAAATGACGCAGTCCTTCAATATATACTCACTATGTTGTAAGTTATGATGTATAAGAAAATAGTTCATCAGTCCTAAAGTATGATGTGCTTACATCCATGGCGGTTTGTCCACTGGGATAAGAAATGCCATGCCAGCAAGGCGATCTATGTCACAAGCCGTGTTTACGTCCACGCTGAATATCTGTTTTTCCAAATCTGTTCTAATATAATTTATGCAAAAGTCACATTTGATTTTTTACCACTAGGAACGAAAATATCCGCATTAGCAAAGCGCATCCATATAAATCAACAGCACAAATTGAAATGATTTTGTGTTCACTACGTCGTGATTACAACAAGTCCATAATTGTCGCTTCCCGATTCTCCTCTATTCGTTAAATGTCACAATTCCTCACGATACATCATCTGATGAACGCTTTAATTCATAAATCAATGAATTCACTTGTGCCAACTTGCATCACCATCCATCCATGTATCCACTCACTTGGAAACTAAAAGAAGATGAAAAAAAAAGCTCCATCTACCTCTAAACAGTTGTTTTTACTCAAACTCCTTAGCGTCCCCAAGTGCAGATACGATCTAAAATTTCCACTTATGAGCGCAGAATTCTAGGTTGACAATTTGGTTGAAAAACAGTAATGGGTGACCCCGGGGATGCACCAAGATCGAAATTTATACATTTAAAATAGTACGTCGTAAGCAGATATGTGGAGTACTGTTACTTTTCTAGAACCTAAAAAATGGTTACCGCATTGTATTCCATCAAAGCGCTCAGAGTGTAACTTTATCTGACTATATACTGAATTGAAAATGAAAGGGCATGACATAGCCCGTCACGACACACCACACTACGATGTTCTTGATTATAAAAAGTCGTCGGCAGAGAGAAGCGTCGTTGGTGCGTTTTGATTATCCAACACCAAGAAAATGCCTTTATTGCACTTAATCAGGGAGTCAGAATATCACATAAAAATCCTTGCATCATTGCGTTTTAGTGATTGGTACAGTTGATTGCAATCTCTATGTACATATCTAGCAATATGTGAGAAGCTGACAATAATGCACGCCGATAGGTTCGCGTATAGATCAAAACAGCTCTGGAAACCTTTTATTCATTCATTCTGGTGCTCTTATATATGTAAAAATGCATGCAGGAGTCTTATACTGGATTGTACTATAGTGCTGCCACTTCTGATATAAATATGCATGATTTGGTAGAAAAAAAAGAAGGTCTTTTAGTTGTTTGATAATATCAATGGTGACCAAGCATTTAGTGAGAGAGAGCCTGCAGCAGTGTTGGGGCCAAAACGGTTGTACTTGCTGTCATTGGTGATGTTAACATTTCTTTGGTGTATAAATGAATATAGATTAGATCAAATTAAAACTTCCAAGCAGTTTTAGTTTATCTTTTTTAAGATTCCATTTTAAGCCCCGAGTGTAATGTGATTGGTATGGAAGCTTTTGACCATTGGGTAAAATGCATTACTTCAAAATGCAATTAGCCAAAGCGATGACTAAATTAAATGTGAAATAACCAATTGCTAGATAAGATAGATTTATATTTTTATTTCAAGATTGTGAGATGATATAATGACAACTCGTTCAGATGGACATCACTAAAATAACAATATAAAATTTCTTAAAAATTGATTTGAGCAATTTAAAACTTCTTATACATGGAAGTGATTCGCATAGTACATGTAAGTGGTCTTTCATATGGCTTTAAGATATATGTCATTTTTTAACAAGTACATGACGATGAATTTAATGAATAAATTAATCTCAACTATTTAATTGGATGAGATAATGAATATGATGTTAAGACAAGACAAAGACGAATCTTAATTATTATAATAATATTGATGGTGTATTTATAATGTATACGATTTAAATAAAATAACACTTTGATTTTGTGAGTTGAGTATTATTTTAACATGAAGTATTAAATGGAAGAGATTATACGATGTTAATGGTGCTTTTTCTGATTTCAAAATTCACATTGGGACTTTGACTATTGTAATATAGGAAAGAACCATTTAAAACATGATTTTTTCTCAAAGCGGACCAGAGAAAGTTCATTTTTTAAGTTAAAAGTTTTAAAAAAAAATAAAAAAATAGGAATCAGTGCACACATGCTATATGCATGGGTGCTGTATAATATTATACCATGGATCAGTGCACTGCATCTAAGTATATGCTGTATTGCGTATAATATTATACCATGGATGCTGTATAATATTATACCAGCATCAGTGCACACATGCTATGCATGGGTGCTGTATAATATTTGTGTTGGGGTTCGGACATAGAGTTAGAGTTTATCGACGACGACAACGTCGTCGTGTACCGACGCGCGCACGGCGGCGCTGAAGCGGAACGATGGGAGTTATACGCGTTTCGTGATTTTTGCTGGACGCGTCTCGGTCGTCTCGCTTTCGACGCTATTCTAGACGTACGCGGTTGTCATTTCGCGACGTCGGGCGTCGACTTCAAAATTAGGTTAGGGTTTAGAATTAGGGACGGCTATTCTGTCGGTCGGACATCCGGGCTATCTCTAGTCTCGGGCCCAAACTGCATGTGGCTCACGGTTTGGTGTGAACAACAGAAACCGGCTGTGAAGGAGGCTACTATAGCGATGTTGCTGGAGTGGCATTCAATTTCGGAAAAAACAACACTCGACCATGGAATTTAATTTTAAGTTTGTCAGTATATAAACGGTAAATCAAGTAAGTTTCTTTCACTCTGAAAACTTAGAAACGGTTGATTGATTCCACTGACTATTTGCGATCGAAATTTACATAACACCAATGACAGAAATCATCAACAAAAATCGAATCAGGGACTTGTTTTCACTCGAACATCATCAACCGGAAGTGACGTGACACGGACCGACAGAATACGTTAGAAGTACATATAGGATTTAGGGTTATTGCGATGGTTAGATTAGGGGTATGATTGTGGGTGTAATTTTAGGGCACCCCCCATTTATAAAACATTCTTCCATTTAGACAACATGGGATATTTTTAGCATGCAATAACAAGATCCATTGTGCAAAATCACAGGTCCATTGCAATGCAAACAGACAATGTAAACAGCTAGCCCTCATTTTATATTCATAACCTTGGATTAAGGGTGTAAATTACAAAAGGTGTTACATAACAAGCATCTATGGCCATGCAGAATCATAGGTTATGTGTGTACTGTAGTACATTGTAGTATTGGGAAATTTGCCTACTGAATAGAATGCTAATGCACAAAAATTAAATGAACATCAGGGAAAAGTTAAATTATATTTTTTTAAATTAAATGCAGGCTTTTTGCTAATCAATGGTTTGTTGGATGTGTTCGCCATCTCACGATGCGTCACAAATTACAAATAATTGACGCGTCATTTCAAACGGCATAACTGCGTATTTAGCCGATAAAATTCGGTATGCATAAAATTTCATTTTAAAAAGGCTTAATCTTGTATATGTTGTTGCTACCCTATGGCGATTACAGATATGGCCATATGGCATGCATGCGCTCAGCTACATGCAGTTTCGGTCAAAGAAGAACGGCACTTGTTTACATTTTGAGAGCGTGCACAGCGTAAACACGGACGTGTGTTTCTGATCGGTGATTCAATCGTCTGACAATCATAACAACATACGCGGTAATCTGATTGGCCGATTAAGCGTCAAAATGTCGCTCATTAACAGGGCGCTTGCGTCAATCTGAGTAAGGGACTGCCGTTCTTCTCTGAAACTGAGTGTGGTTCAACATGCATGCATGTATATGTGTACTGTGTAAGTAAGCTTAAACAAATTTTTGTGTACTCACTTCATCAAAATTGAATTCACTATAAATCCATTATAACTTGACTTCGACGAAAACATGGAATTGAATCAGGCCTTATAGTTAAATATATAGACCTAGCCTTTCAAGCACATGACACTGTTCACTTTCAAGTTTCAACTCTTATTATTTCATAAAACCGCCACTTCGCAATAGATAGGATGTCGCCATTCTTATTTGATTTGTTTTTCTTGTTACACACCACTATAGGGCCTACATGCAAAAATCCTCATTGAACGACATGTTCATATTGATGATTTTGTCAATGCTGATGGGAACTACAAATGAAATTTGGTATCAAAATAAAGCTATTCATAAGTGATAATGTTATTATATTATCTGTATACCATGCTAATCATCAACTTCTTTTAACCATCAACCTTACAACCCCTCCCCACCCCACCCCCATTTTTTTTTACATTAAATCAACCTGGTGTGGTTCTCAGAATAAAACACTGAGTTTGGAGTTTGATTCAAACCCGATTTGGTGGTGTGTAAAATCAAGATTTGTTCAAGTCTACTCACCACATACTCACAACAAGTATGCATTTCTCAATGGGCTAACTTTTTAGCCTGATTACAAGTCTGTCCTTTTTAAACAACAATTTCTCATTCAATTAAGCATCTTACTATAAATAGGGGAATGTTGTGGGTGTGTGAACGGAAAAGCTCCGTCAGTTTCGATCCAAATGTCGCCAAATTCATACGGGAGATCGAGGAATATACGGGAACGTGTTTAAACTTTATTTGGTTGAAAACGGTCAAGAATTGGCCTCAAAATCAGTAAAAAAGTGAGTTTTTCGGGCAAATATATAGCAGTTGTTTGTTTACGGCCTATGCTAATCAACGCGTCCACATGTCTAGCATAAAGCGCGCCGTCGTAAGCGAGTTGGCGTACACGCCACTTGACGCGCACGCACGGGTGCGCATATCCAACTTGAGTACGGGTTTATGGTTTATGGTACGGGACACGGGATAACGGGATTAGGCATACGAAGACTATATAAATATCGTAAGGGTACGGGGAAGGAAGAAAGCAAAAATAATTAAGGAAGAAAGAATAAAACAATGGGAACGGGGTTAAATAAATAAATAACATGAAAACGGAAAATCACAAGCTAAGCAGCAAATAAAAAAATCTAATAAAAGGGAAATGTAAGAAAGGGCAGATTAAAAAAAAATACTGTGAACGGGGTTGAATAAATAAATAAATAAATAAATAAGATGGAAACGGAAAATTACAAGCTATGCAGCAAATCTTTAAAAAAAAGGGGGTGGTGGATAAAATAGGCCCGTGTAGAAGAAACTGAAAAGAAAGAAAGAAGCTAAAAAGCAAATACAAGAAGGGACAGGTCTAGAAAAATAAAATTTACCTTTTCAATGAGTCTACCTGTTCAGTAATTCCTCCTGTGTGAGTGAACGCTCCCATTTACTCATCTAGCGGGGACCCGCGCGAAGCGCGGGTGTCCCGCTAGTCAAAATAAATTGCAAATTTCTAGATTTTTTTTTTTTTTATTTTTTGAAACAATATGGACTTTTCATGGTCCATTTCGAAAAAAAATCATCTTTTAAGCTGTTAATTATCCATCATATATCAGTGATGTTATATATGTTTTAGTTTCTAAAGTAAGAATATTGCTATAAAATGTGATTTTATAGTACAACATCAATTACATCATTACACATTTTGATCATGCTGATATTTGCTGATTTAAAAGGGAGATACTTATTATTTGTTCAACGAATGCAACTTATAAAGCTGCAGGTTACTAATGATATTTGCCACTGATTTAGTCATGCTACTAGCTCATGCATCACTTTCGTGAGACAAAGCTTCTAATTAAATGTAGATGGTCAGATTTTTTTCGTATTTTTGTACCTCATATATAATTATTAATGAGGCCTGTATGCCAAAGTTTGTCTTAAATAATGTAAACATGCATGGTAAATAGAGGTATTTTATCAGCATGACCTCTATGCATGTATGTAGACGTTTGATATTTTCGGTCACTCATGTCAGTGTTAGCTGTTACTATAATGTTTCAATTTGCATTACTAAGTTCATAAAGTGTTCCCCTTACTATAGTTGTATAAAATGTTGATCATCTACTCCTCAACTTACATTGCATGTAAGAAATGTTGAAATGTTTAACTCGTATACATAACACACATTTATTAAGGGCAAGAGTTGTTATCAAAACTAATAGGGCGCGATTTTTGCACTGTTATTTTCCATCCTCTAACAAATCCTCCAATGAAAACAACATCTCTGACCATTAAAACAACTTGACATTGGTACTTATCCTCTTTGACAGAAACTTCTTTTTGTAGCTATTTACTTGAACTGGATTTAAAGTTATTTCGTCAGCGATACGCGAATGACTTTGACCAATTAATTGTATCGTTCTTTCCAGCGCAAGAAATAACAGTTCACTTGATTGGCCAGTGATTAATCGCCGAGGGTATAGCGATTGAAGCATGTGACTCCAGTCAAACATGCGCTATTGTGATACGCTGTTAAAGTTCACTACATTGGACAACAGAACTTATGCTCTGGGCTTTCATCAATTTCAATGAGTGTTTTTACAATGCTTATGTCAAAAGCATTACCATACCAGATTATGTACGTACGGTGCCCGAAGCCCAAATCAGGAATATAATTATTGCAGAAAAATATTTAAAATGCTAATGATTATGGTGCTTGATTCGCAAGAACGTATTAATGGATTGACCTACGCAAAAAGTTATAGCATAAACAACAGTTGTTTGGTTTCGTGTTAGTAAGGTACGCTTACCGGCAATTGGATGTCCAAGCAAAAATAATCATAACTGTTGAAAAATCCGGGGGGGCACTTCAATATGAAATGGATATAGGTGTAGGGCTGGCACTTTCGCACTAAGGGGCATTCGGTGAGAGCAAAATGTAAAAAAATATGGGGTCATTGGGTGAGAGCATGATTTTTGGCATTCGGTGAGAGCAAAATGTAAGAGGGTGAGAACATGGCCTTTTTTTTAAATGGAATCTTTGGGTGAGAGCCGAAACAGCGCCGCAAAAACCTCGAAAATTGAATTTCTAGTTCGAAATTGCTTCAAATTTCATTGTTTTTTCAAAATAAGTAACAAAATCAGTGATAAATGAAAGTGGCTGTTCAAATTGAACTTGTAAGGGTCTTTGGGTGACAGATCAAATGAAAAAAAATAGGGGGTCTTCAGGTGACAGAGCATGTGTTCGTAAAATATATGGGGTCTTTGGGTGACAGCGATGCTGAAAAAGGGGTAACAGCCCTACATACGCGTCACCTCCAAAGTTGGAGTGCCCCCCCAGGAAAAATCATTCATTCCATGCATTTAAAGTCCCATTCAGTGATTCCAGCGAAAGTATGAAACAATTAAAATTGTGTGAAAATCCCTTTAACGTGAAGGATACGTTGTTCAAATAATTGTCATTAGGTATTTCTGAAATGAAAAGTTTGGGGAAAAAACAACTAAAACAACAAGGAAACAGCATTATCGACAAAGTTGAAGCCCCATTGAAATACATGTAGATAATTTATATACTGTCAGTATATAAATTACAGATTCATGTCAAATGTATTATTTTATCTTGCATACACGGCTTTCGACTGAGTAGTAGTAGGATGTTAGCACATCTATAACAATGACAAAGGTACCAAAATCTGAATTTTTATGATTTTTACGATCGTCCGGATGAGCAAATCACTGAATGAGCCTTTAAACATTCATTCATTCCAATGCATTTAAAAGCTTTTGATAAACAAAGTAAGCAGTGTAAAGATTTGCTTGCCATTGTTCAATATGGAACTTTAACACTCGGCACAGTTTCTTTAAGGGTTAACCTTTCGATTTATATCTGAAGAGTAAAATGGATCAAACATTCAGGCCTTACTTGTTTCATGCATGTCCCACGGGTACTATGGACGTATTCAACTGACTTGGCAATTGTTGCCTGCCAAGATTTTCTATCAGACTTTTGATGGATTACCGATACATAATACGTATGTGAACGGTATATATGCACAAATTATCATGTCAGTCCTTGTTTTCTGAAGTCACGATTTCGTTAGATTGTTAAATTTTTTCAAATGCTTTCTACGTTTTCAAAATATATTTTTATAGTAAATACATAGGTCTTAGTTTTAGTTCCGTGTAAACTTGTGCATGCTTTTGAGGTCGTAAATTTTGAGCGCAGAAAATAATTCTTTAACGTTTGGTACCCCAGCTATGGAAATATTTTTGCAAATATATGACCTAATGCTGTTGAATATAGAGAGCACTGAAATCTACAATCGGAGAGTGGACTATTTTGGTGCATAGCTTGACAGGTATAATACTGTGAATACTACTACACCGTACTTGCGCCTGATAAGCGCCCCCCATATAATCATAGCAATGTGCATGTGATACAAGATAAGTCATCGCTATCCGCTGAGACTAAGATGTTTGGCTATCTCCCCCCCCCCTCCCCCCCCCCTCCCGCCTCCCTTCGTCTCTCTCTCTCTCCCTCTCTCTCCCCCCTCTCTCTCTCTCTTGCCTCTCTCTCTTGCCTCTCTCTCTCTACCTCTCTCTCTCCCTATTTCCTTTGTGTTTTTGGTCACCCGTCTGAGCCCTGTTGACCAATTTGGACGAGAGAGCTAAATTTGGAAATGTGTGTTTTTGGTTCGAGTGCACTACTGTTTCAGTGACCAAAAACACAAGATTTGAGATATCCGGTTTTTGTGTATTTGGTCACTAGACATTAAAACATCATTTTCTTGACTAAAAATTAAAAAATTCAGTTTTTTTTATAGTTAAAATTTCCGCAACTTTATTTAATTTCAGCCCGTTTTTGGTACTTTTTGCCCAATTTCACGCACATTTTCAGTTTTTTTTCAGTTATTTTTAGGAAGGTGCAGTCTCATGCCTGTTACAGTGTTAAATGTCACATTGTAAGCTCACAAGATTTAAATTGTTTTAGCAAAAGTGATTGTGGATTTACAGTGTTAAATGTCACATTGTAAGCTCACAAGATTTAAATTCTTTTAGCAGTAGTAATTGTGGATTTACAGTGTTAAATGTCACATTGTAAGCTCACAAGATTTAAATTGTTTTAGCAGTAGTGATTGTGGATTTACAGTGTTAAATGTCACATTGTAAGATTGCAAGATTTAAATTCTTTTAGCAGTAGTAATTGTGGATTTACAGTGTTAAATGTCACATTGTAAGCTCACAAGATTTAAATTGTTTTAGCAGTAGTGATTGTGGATTTACAGTGTTCAATGTCACATTGTAAGCTCACAAGATTTAAATTGTTTTAGCAGTAGTAATTGTGGATTTACAGTGTTAAATGTCACATTGTAAGATCGCAAGATTTAAATTCTTTTAGCAGTAGTAATTGTGGATTTACAGTGTTAAATGTCACATTGTAAGCTCACAAGATTTAAATTGTTTTAGCAGTAGTGATTGTGGATTTACAGTGTTAAATGTCACATTGTAAGATCGCAAGATTTAAATTCTTTTAGCAGTAGTAATTGTGGATTTACTGTGTTAAATGTCACATTGTAAGCTCACAAGATTTAAATTATTTTAGCAGTAGTAATTGTGGATTTACAGTGTTAAATGTCACATTGTAAGCTCACAAGATTTAAATTCTTTTAGCAGTAGTGATTGTGGATTTACAGTGTTAAATGTCACATTGTAAGCTCACAAGATTTAAATTCTTTTAGCAGTAGTAATTGTGGATTTACAGTGTTAAATGTCACATTGTAAGCTTACAAGATTTAAATTCTTTTAGCAGTAGTAATTGTGGATTTACAGTGTTAAATGTCACATTGTAAGCTCACAAGATTTAAATTGTTTTAGCAAAAGTGATTGTGGATTTACAGTGTTAAATGTCACTTTGTAAGCTCACAAGATTTAAATTCTTTTAGCAGTAGTAATTGTGGATTTACAGTGTTAAATGTCACATTGTAAGCTTACAAGGTTTAAATTCTTTTAGCAGTAGTAATTGTGGATTTACAGTGTTCAATGTCACATTGTAAGCTCACAAGATTTAAATTATTTTAGCAGTAGTGATTGTGGATTTACAGTGTTAAATGTCACATTGTAAGCTCACAAGATTTAAATTCTTTTAGCAGTAGTAATTGTGGATTTACAGTGTTAAATGTCACATTGTAAGCTCACAAGATTTAAATTATTTTAGCAGTAGTGATTGTGGATTTACAGTGTTAAATGTCACATTGTAAGCTCACAAGATTTAAATTGTTTTAGCAGTAGTAATTGTGGATTTACAGTGTTAAATGTCACATTGTAAGCTCACAAGATTTAAATTCTTTTAGCAGTAGTGATTGTGGATTTACAGTGTTAAATGTCACATTGTAAGCTCACAAGATTTAAATTCTTTTAGCAGTAGTAATTGTGGATTTACAGTGTTAAATGTCACATTGTAAGCTCACAAGATTTAAATTGTTTTAGCAGTAGTAATTGTGGATTTACAGTGTTAAATGTCACATTGTAAGCTCACAAGATTTAAATTCTTTTAGCAGTAGTGATTGTGGATTTACAGTGTTAAATGTCACATTGTAAGCTCACAAGATTTAAATTCTTTTAGCAGTAGTAATTGTGGATTTACAGTGTTAAATGTCACATTGTAAGCTCACAAGATTTAAATTGTTTTAGCAGTAGTAATTGTGGATTTACAGTGTTAAATGTCACATTGTAAGATTGGAAGATTTAAATTGTTTTAGCAGTAGTAATTGTGGATTTACAGTGTTAAATGTCACATTGTAAGCTCACAAGATTTAAATTCTTTTAGCAAAAGTAATTGTGGATTTACAGTGTTAAATGTCACATTGTAAGCTCACAAGATTTAAATTCTTTTAGCAGTAGTAATTGTGGATTTACAGTGTTAAATGTCACATTGTAAGCTCACAAGATTTAAATTCTTTTAGCAGTAGTAATTGTGGATTTACAGTGTTAAATGTCACATTGTAAGATTGGAAGATTTAAATTGTTTTAGCAGTAGTGATTGTGGATTTACAGTGTTAAATGTCACATTGTAAGATTGCAAGATTTAAATTCTTTTAGCAGTAGTAATTGTGGATTTACAGTGTTCAATGTCACATTGTAAGCTCACTAGATTTAAATTCTTTTAGCAGTAGTGATTGTGGATTTACAGTGTTAAATGTCACATTGTAAGCTCACAAGATTTAAATTGTTTTAGCAGTAGTAATTGTGGATTTACAGTGTTAAATGTCACATTGTAAGCTCACAAGATTTAAATTGTTTTAGCAGTAGTGATTGTGGATTTACAGTGTTAAATGTCACATTGTAAGCTCACAAGATTTAAATTATTTTAGCAGTAGTGATTGTGGATTTACAGTGTTAAATGTCATATTGTAAGCTCACAAGATTTAAATTGTTTTAGCAGTAGTAATTGTGGATTTACAGTGTTAAATGTCACATTGTAAGCTCACAAGATTTAAATTGTTTTAGCAGTAGTAATTGTGGATTTACAGTGTTAAATGTCACATTGTAAGCTCACAAGATTTAAATTGTTTTAGCAGTAGTAATTGTGGATTTACAGTGTTAAATGTCACATTGTAAGCTCACAAGATTTAAATTATTTTAGCAGTAGTAATTGTGGATTTACAGTGTTAAATGTCACATTGTAAGCTCACAAGATTTAAATTATTTTAGCAGTAGTGATTGTGGATTTACAGTGTTAAATGTCACATTGTAAGCTCACAAGATTTAAATTGTTTTAGCAGTAGTGATTGTGGATTTACAGTGTTAAATGTCACATTGTAAGCTCACAAGATTTAAATTCTTTTAGCAGTAGTAATTGTGGATTTACAGTGTTAAATGTCACATTGTAAGCTCACAAGATTTAAATTGTTTTAGCAGTAGTGATTGTGGATTTACAGTGTTAAATGTCACATTGTAAGCTCACAAGATTTAAATTCTTTTAGCAGTAGTGATTGTGGATTTACAGTGTTAAATGTCACATTGTAAGCTCACAAGATTTAAATTGTTTTAGCAGTAGTAATTGTGGATTTACAGTGTTAAATGTCACATTGTAAGCTCACAAGATTTAAATTATTTTAGCAGTAGTAATTGTGGATTTACAGTGTTAAATGTCACATTGTAAGCTCACAAGATTTAAATTCTTTTAGCAGTAGTGATTGTGGATTTACAGTGTTAAATGTCACATTGTAAGATCGCAAGATTTAAATTGTTTTAGCAGTAGTAATTGTGGATTTACAGTGTTAAATGTCACATTGTAAGCTCACAAGATTTAAATTGTTTTTGCAAAAGTGATTGTGGATTTACAGTGTTAAGGTGGTACTACACCCCTGCCCAATTGTGTGCCTATTTTTGCATTTTCTCAAAAATGATAGCGCATTGGGGACAAGTAAGATATTATAGGGGCAAGGACTACAACTACTGCACTGGAAATTTTATTTCAGCACAGTTGTGGATTTACAGTCAAAAATTAGAGAAAACCAATATTTGATCAATAAATCAATAACTACTTGCTTTGAGTTGCTGAATTTTCAGTACAGTAGTTGTAGACCTTGCCCCTATAATATACATATCTTACTTGTCACCAATGCGCTATAATTTGTGAGAAAAATGAAAAATAGGCAAAAAATTGGCCAGGGGTGTAGTACTCCTTAAATGTCACATTGAAGCTCACAACATTTAAATTGTTTTAGCAGTACTGGTGATTGTTGATTTACAGTGTATTTTATCTTTGAAGAGGACAGATGCTGCTTACAATTGTTTTAGCATTTTGTGATTACATGGATTTGTTGGTATTTGGTTTGGATTTTAGTATAATAACAACCTACACTATGTTGCTGACTAAATATGCTTTTTTCCATTACTTGCATATCAGCGGAAGATTTTGTGAATTTACGCGAGCGTAAGTTGGGACTTCATTGACTCACGCAGTAACAAAAACCTAATAATTCTCGCCTGTTACGAGCTAATCATAGTATAGGATATGCAATTACGCCAACCGCGGGATTACTCTGGTGTGTCTTAAAACAGGGAAAAATGGCGTAAAAAACAGGTTTAAAGGTGCTTGCTTTTTCAATTTATGTAATACACAGGTTAGTGACCATCAGATATACCTGATCAAAACAAGGTAGTCAATTCCATTATTGAACAAAACCGTACCTGCTCATGACTCAGCGGAGTCACTGAGAGGCAAGGTTTCTTTGTTTTGCAAAGGTTGAGAAGGTTCATGAAGGTATTGTAAATGAACAGTGTAATTCAAGTAGTACAGGTTCTATCTCTGTATGTAGTCAGAAATGAGTGTCATGTAAACTGTCTCAATTTGGTGTATTAAGTGAGTGTGATCTAACCAAAATTATAATTCCATCACTGACCATATCGTTATGAATTAATTCGGCAGGGTGACGAATCCAGCAAATTGAGTTTTTGTATGCTTATGATTATGTTTCAGGTAATCTTTTATTACCACCAAAAATTAATGGTAAATCCTACTAACCAACATAGTTATTGAAATTTTGATTTGGACGAATTGCACCTAAGTGCGATAAATGAATTCAGCAGAGAAATGAATCGTAAACTTAGCTGTACAATTCATATGTTGATCTATAGTATTGTACAGCGGGAAACCCTGAATTTACTCTATTACATGTGCTATACTAATATATTTGATATCAACGTATAGCTGTAGATATCTTCTATCCATCGATACCAAATTAAGTACCAACATTCCCTAAATGATATTGCTTTGGATTAATAATGTGACTGCGCGCCCGTGAAAATGGAAAATCCCGGAAAATCATACGCAAAATATAGGCCAATATTGTTATTTTTGCTTTAAAATCCTTGAGTTTTTGCTAAATATTACATGGATGACTATTTATAACTTATATAGCAAGTTACATAGCCTTAGGACCACCAGTAATATCTAGTTATACAAAAGCCCCAAATCAAGAATGCGTGCTATGGTTTACACATAGTTGAATGCGTATTCGACCTCTCTCTAAGCAGTGGTAGAGACATTTTGGATACGGCATAAAGCCGACTAGCTGTTCAAACATGTTTTGAGGGATATATCGATTATTTCAGAACATGCAAGTATTGCCCATAATTCGTGTACATTCACTTCTATAATATACATTTCAAATGAGTGCTCACAAATGTTCTAAATTTTTAGAAAGACCAATGGAATTGTATCAAGATTTTCAAACTCCATTTACCCAGAACAGCAACTTTGTGTATTCGGCACTCTGCCGTGTTCATAACGATATGATTACCAATGATTTAGGAGAGCCACTCCAATCAGCCTACTGACTACAACATAGTACAGAAACCACCTTGTTGAAAGTCAAGAATGATATCGTGAACAGGATAACCAGCAGGGTGTGTTTCTCATGGAAACAAATGCCACTGACATTTAATGTAATGTAATCTGCTGATTTTGTTGTATTATCTTGTTTCGCTTTGCATTATTGTATTTTTCATACTGTGTTTTGTTGTGCTATTGTCTAATTCTAATACCAGACCTGCCAACTGTCCCTCATTTGGGGTTTACCAAAGTGAAAATGAGGGACAGTCCTGTTTTCTGAAAATTTCAGTGATGGTAAATTTAATGTAAGAACAGCAGAAAATGATGAAAATGTCTCTTTAAAATTTGCCATAGCATTCTCTTTAGTCTATTGTGGTAAATTCAGACATGCAAAACCTTTGAATTTGTCGGTACCTGGTTTGCTTAAATGTACAAGGTTTTGGTCTCAATGTCCCTCATTCTGACTTCGGTAGGTTGGCAGGTCTGTAATACTAATTCTACAGTAATTAATTTTTGGAAATAAGCTTCTAACTTAAAGGGTTATCCTTAGCATATAATCTTTTTTAATGATTATTTTGTAATGTGAATGTATTGTAAATATTGCTGTCTTATAAAGAATTTTATTCGTCTTAATGATGTCTGAAGTTTGTATACACTGTAAGATTGATAACATGCTGAATTAAATAAAATCTATTAAAATCTATTTAGTGATATTAAAGTTGTTCTATTGAAGCTCTGGTAACAGTGCATTTAAGAGGGAACATGACAGAAGGCCATGGACATGGACACAGGGACTCCATTTTGGCCTTGGGTCTTGGACACCAGGGCCTTGCACTCGGATATCAGGTTTTGGACACGGATTGGGTGGCCTCGACTCCAGCACTGTACATAACACTCAGTAGCATTGGTTTTATCTTGCAGTTTATTGTTTTCATTGGCTCCAGTTTTCCAAGCATAATACTCTGTGTCGACAAGTCTATGCACAATCTCACTCCAATACTTATACCTGTATGTATTTGTTCACATTCTCTACTGATTCCACTAGCTTAGCAAGTAACATAACTTTTAGTGAGAAGTGATTTCAAATCATCATTACAGAATGAACTACCCATTGCAAAAATGCAAAATGTCATTTTTTTTTAATTAAAAAATTTCTTTCTATTTTGGACAAAATGTCACTATCAGGTGCACAGTGGACTAATGAGAAATCAGGAGTCGTAAGTAGCCGTCATATTTTTATTCGCATTTCATATCAATACCTGTCATCCATCACCCCTCCATGGTGCATTTAGTGCGAGCGAAGCGCCACAGGGGTTTCCACTATGTGCCTGATATCGAGATTCTATAGTACTTTTGCGTGTAGCATACGTGTGCACATGGTTTCTAGTCGTATATGGCACAATATGTGGTGTGATCCAGCAAAATCAAGTCCGAGATAATTATTCGAATTTATTCTAACCTCTATGTGATTGTATTGAGCATTTGCAGAAAATCCCACTAAAATTAGTAACTTGGTTCAAAAGATATGGACATTTGAAGAGCTTCAATAACAATAGGCAACAAAAGAAATTATTTCCTTTGTTTGGGTATACTGGTATCTGAAGTTTTTTTGAGCTCTGATTGATTTTGCCTGATCACATCACATAAAAATATAAGCATGAAATTGTGCTTTATAATGCGTAGCTTCAAATCAGAGCAGGCTATATTAAAAGTCAACAGGCGTTTCCCAACCAAAGATATGCTGGACATCGCTTATCTAAATATCATGGTGTACAAATGTATTACGCCCCCATGTAACTCTGCAATATTTTTCACAAAGTCCATGACTACTCCACCAAACTAGGGGAAGTAAGCAGGGTAATCTTATCCCTCCAAAACCAAGGACTGTGTCAGGCAAAAGAACTTTCATAGAGGTTCAGTGTATGTTTCAACAACACCTGTTGTCTTTATCAACACTTGATGGGTAGTGACTGTTACTGACAACCAACGCTAGAAGTATTTCCAGCGTTGATCTTGGAGTTGCCAGTTGATTTTCCTCGCAAGGGATTTTTAGATGCCTGTTTCAGAAAGCCATCATAAATGTCAGTACACAAGTAAGTGAACATTCTGGATAAGATACAAAGATCTTTGTTAACCAGTTTTGTAGTGAGAAGAACCAGAGATTTACAAGTGATGTTGAGTTTGTTCCAGGACACTGAACCTCTATGAAAGTTCTTTTGCCTGACACAGTCCTTGGTTTTGGAGGGATAAGATTACCCTGCTTACTTCCCCTAGTTTGATAGATACAAAGAACTTTGTTAACCAGTTTACTATACCGTTCCTGATGAATCTGTTTAATCATTACTACAAAACTGTTTGAAGGTGCAATGAAAAATCTAGCATAAAGGAGTATTTCATGATCCTAGCATACTATTTTTGTGCCATTTTTCAGTAGATATCCATAAAAAAAGCTTATTACAAAAATTTCAGTTGATTCAAATTTCGTGATATTTTTGCTAAACAAATTAATCTGCAAGAAATATTTTGTACATAAACATGTAGCCAGAGGTTTCCAGTATAAAAATCTCAACTTATTTTGAGAAAAGTGGGGGTTTGACAAAAGTGGGGGATGATGCTGTGGATCATGAAATGCCCTTTTAATTCTCGCTATTCGCAATAAGGGCGCCGCCAGCGGTTTGCAATGTAATCGTGATGTATCATGGGAAAAATCGACATCAAGTCCGCGCAATACGAATATTACCATGCTATTACATAGGAACACGTGACAATATTTTTTAGTTTGTCAAAATAAAGGTGTTACACGCGAATCGATACTCAATAATACTTAATAATGTGATTTGAAATGTGCACAATTAATTTTTTCTCTATCGATTTGCGTGTAATACCGTTATATTGACAAACTAAAAAATATTGTCACGTGTTCCTATGTAATAGCATGGTAATATTCGTATTGCGCGGACTTGGCTGTCGACCTTTTCCCATGATGCATCACGATTTTCCCATGATACATCACGATTACATCGCAAACCGCTGGCGGCGCCCTTATTGCGAATAGCGAGAATTAATTATACATTTATAGGATTATGTGCAATTTTTTCATCATGCATCCTCATGTGGCTTGACTATGGGTATGCTCAATTACTGCTCATGTGTGTTGATCTAAGGCCTCTGCTACAGTCTGCTGGAGTGTTGGTGTTGTGGCGGGAGAATGCGGTTCTTGCTCGGGTGGCTGATGGTCATGGCATTGTCTCTTTTGGACCTGGAGGCCTACTTTTCCACTGTGGCTTACCTGGGGTGATGGTTACTGGGCCAGAGGCGCTTGCCGGACCGAGCGGGGACCAGGAACCCCTGTCTCGGCAGTGGCATTCCTGTCTGGTGAAGTATGGACCTTCTGTTAACACGAATGGACTTTCCAATAGTTTGGCACTAGTGCAATATTGTATTTATAGTGTAATTTTGATGTGTTATTTTTGATGTCTTTCTTATGGCCATATGGGTGTTCTGGTTTAGACGGACGGTCTGGGTAGTGTCCTGGGCGCATGTGAATTGTTGGACCTTTCTCCCTGGAGGGCTGTTGAGGGCTGGGGCTGGGAGAGGATCAATTGGAGAATAAACGATAGGAATTTTTATTTTGACTATCCTCTACCTATGATAGACGACAGGCAGGTCCAATATTTTTATCATACTACTCAAAATATTGGACCTGTCTGTCGTCTATCACATAAAAATTCCTATCGTTTATTCTCATTCTTAGTCAGTTAAATATTATTTTAATAACTGTAAACTATTTTTAACGCAAAAATTAAGTTACCGTCATAAAAACTCCCCTTTTTCTAAAATGAACGAAACTTGTTTACAACTTCACATCTTTTGTTGTACGTCAGCTGGTTGTGCGTACTGCTAGCGAGTATTCTGCACTGCGTCTACGCATACAACGGGATACATATGCGGACCTCTATGAGCACGTTACGTGTTATCAACACTCATGGTGATGTGGGGTCGTCTACAGCCTGATAGACGACACCCAAAATCATGCGATTGTCCAATCAGATTATGTGTCTACGTAAAAGACCACTCCCACTGACTAAGAATTTCTATTATCGCCCTGCTCTCTGATCAGCCGGGTGCCCTATCAGTGCCTTGGTCGAGGTTGGGGTCCTGTGACCCGCATGTGGCTAGAAGTCTGCTCCTGCTGTCCCGTCTAACCCTGATCCACTCTTTCTGCTGTTTACCTTCTTAAAATTTGTGTGTTATTTTTTTTAAATGTGTATATTATTATTCCTTTTTCAACCTGGGCACCTTAAGAGAACAATGCTAGTGCATTGGAAGGTCAACCCATGTTAAATAAATAAATCAATAAATTAGATATTCAGTAATTGCGCAATATCTGCATTAGTCATGCATAAGTGAGATAATTGTCTCTGTCGAACGAGTTCGTAAAGGGGACTATGAGATGAGCTCACCTTGGGTTTCTACTAAATGCACTAACAATTTCATGTCATACAGTTGACCACTGGGCCACAACAGCTCATGGTGGATCCACCGGCGATGTAAACATGATATATATTTCTCAGTCGCGTATCCTTTTTGATCGTCACATTTAATATTTGATGTCTTATATTGACGGATGTCCTGCTAGAATAATCCCTCTATTATTCATGATCTGCACCATTATAAATATCTTGATGCCCACTTATGGTGACTTACCTATCAGGGTTTTCTTTAAAGGAAATCTGTACCATAAACTAATCAATGGCTATATAGTTGCAGTAATAATAACAACGACAAACAGTAAAAGTCCCAAGCTTATCCCGGCTTATATATATACGTCCAAATAAAGGAGAAATTCTTAATTCCTTACGACAATCAGCCGTCAGTTTGCAATCCATGGTGGCTGCCATATTGATACCCAATGTTTTTTTATTACGCTGTAACGGTACCCCGATTTTGAAACCAGCGAAATCCGTGCCACAAGCCTCGTCCCTCATGAACTTTGGTGACACAAAGCGAATACTACCAAAGTTCAGAATCAACATTCTGACCAAATTAACCTCATATTTGTCCATTTTACTTAGGGAGTAGGTCCTAAATGCCAAAAGCCGGGAATAAATGCACAATATCGGGTGTTTCTCTATTCAAATCTTGCAATATCTGAACGCGTACGTTTTCAAGATTTTGTACTCATTGGACTTTGGGACTATGGATTTGAAGGAGTCAGAAAAGTGCCTGAACGTGTGTTTTGTGCGTTAAAGTTTACCCTGTTACCTATGGCTGCGGTCCAGGGTGGCTATTACATTGAATACAGTACTTATAAAGCAAATTATTGACACACCAAAGGAAACCTAGTTGTTGTTTGTTTTGGGTCGGGATCCTGGGACCTGGTGTGAGGTCCTCAACGGCTAACTATGTGGGATTTATAATGCAGGGGTAGCGTTAACCCCCGATCGGGGGTGAATGACCCCCTAAATTTAAAAGATATTAATTTTGCACCCTCTATATTGGGAATATGTGCAAGCTCGGGGGTGAACTCTGACCCTCTACTTTTGGACCTTACTCCTACCCCTGACTACACTGCAAAATATTTTTCACCCCCGAGATTTAATTTTCACCCCATATATTTGGATTTTCTTCAAGCTCGGGAGTAAAAAACACGGGAAAACAACCCCCGACTTTCGGGCCTTAATGCTACCCCTGCTGCTGGGTAGCTATGTGGGATATTTGATACATAAATGTTTATAAGCATCTCAATGTCTACAAAACCGTGAATCCGGATTTTTATTTTCCTTTTTCAAATTGAAATATGATGGACAATCTCCTGGTTACCATGGCAACTATTACAAAAATTTGGCTTTGTGGATATTGTTCTAACATATCATTTCCGAATGTTAGGGGGCTATCATTTCAGAAGGGGGTCCCAAATTTCCAAAAGTCGGCGTCAATAAATGTGCTACCCCCTTGTTTCGGCAAGAAAAGTTATATTTTACTGAAAATGGATGAAAACTACATGGGCATTTTAACACATGGATCCTTTATCACCATCGTCCAGCCACACTGTGCAAATCCTACATTCTTTTATAGGAAATACACCAAATTTGGCACAGATGTGGAGCTTAAAACGCTGAATAAATTTTGTTATGGGATTGAATGATAAATATGACTCTGATATTTAGGTTGAAAAACAAACATATTTTTACCCCAATTTTTACCCCAAAATGTCATTATTACAGAGGATATAACTTCGTCAAAGATCCTATGCAGCAAATATTAATCTTTATATAACTCATACAAAGTTTATGTCATTTGATTGGCCAAATGCTATTGATTATTTCTGCTATTTTCAGCAGTTAGCTGCAAAAGAACCATTGCACTCCGCGTGGAAGCTGAGCTACCATAGTACCGCTGACAGATGTGCAAGCGTATAGCGCGAGGTTTCCACATGGACTCGCCAATTATAGGTGCAGGTCATGCTTCTTAAATAAATATGCATTTAGATATATTTTAATTTATTTTACTTTCCTGGCAATTTATAAAATTTAAGTGGAAGCAAGGGAACTAATTTATGAGTTATATAAAGCAAATATTAAATGTTTTTAATCGTTCAATGGAAAGAATATTTCCATATCAGTGAAATATGAACTGTTCCATTCAAATGGAACAGTCCATGTTTCACTTCATGAAAATATTCTTACCATTAAACTCATAATAACATTCAATATTGTATACTATTACATAGCTGTGGTTTTGCCCACGGATATGAGACTGGTTTGCCAATATACTGTGGACATAAATATATGCTGTGACATTAAGGATGAACCTTCTCTATACTTGTATGAAAAATCCATCTCGGCTGGCATTTCAAATGATGAAACTCACACACCGCAACTATTGTCTTCAAAACTGCCGCCAGAGAAAGAATATTTAAAGGTCACTCAAGCGTAACAAACCCTTTATTCCATACAAGATTGCTTTGAAATATCATAAATAATCGATAAACAAATATACTGCAAAACATTTTCCAAATAACTTTGTGCTGAACGGTCAGAAATTTTACAAGTTTTCAAAATATGTAGTTTTTTCAAAACTTGGAATTCACCATTTTTACGCAATATCCTGTAACTTCTATTACTAACGTCCAACTTCTAAAATCTAAAATTCCCAAGAAAGCTGAATATACAGGGTGTAACAATAAAATTTGTACAATTGCATTTTTACTTCTCAAGAAAAAACTAAAAGAGTTATGCCACAAATGTTATATGAACTTTAATCAGTGATATCTTGGCTAAAAGAAGACGTTTAGTTGGTTTCTTTACAAGCTTGGGTTCACAAGTTATGTCCGATTAATTAAATCGTCCAGAAAATGTGTTGGGGCACTTTTGGCATGTTTGGGCATATCAAGTTTGAACCGCGTAGATACGCTTATCGTGCATTAAAGAGCTGACACAAAAGAATTATAAGTGGTGTTTCTTCATATAATTAACATGAACTTAATAATAATATGATATTTCTTTAAAATCGATAAAAAAGTACATTAATTTCTCATATCCCTGAGATATCACTGATTAAACTGAGGAAAGTTTTTGCATCCATAAGCACAAAACAATGACATTTTGAAATTAAGTTCAGCTGGGCTTCTAGCTGTTCTGGGGCGACCACTTTTGCCAGTATTTCTGTTAAAAAATTCTACATACTTCTCACAGTTAAATGCCATTGTATGCCTTGATGGAAGATGTGAGTTTGGAAAAAGAGCTATAAACAATCTTATGGTTTCTGCTTGGCTCCATGTGCTACCGAATGTCACAACCATAAAAATACGCTCTTCCGATGTGAATGGGGGTTGAAGTTATTGAGCTGCAGCCACGATTTCTAATAAATGAGGTTGTTATGTCAGTGCTTAGTTGTGACTTTCAAAAACTCAAGGATTATGTAATCATTTCTACCATTTCGGATACCCCATTGTTTGAAACTACCTAAGAGCACCGTCCAACTGGTCCATGGTTCAACTCTATTCAGTCACTTTTGTAACACCAAGACAAAAAGTGGCCCAAGCGATTTTAAGACTAGGTTACATAATTGGCCATATCTTCACTTGTATACCATCGATTTTATTGAAACAAAGCTTATCTGGTGCTAAAGAAATTATCTTGACAGACATATAAATATCAAACCAAAAATAAGCAGCATACTTGTGTCATTCTATTTTCAAAATTGTACAAATTTTATTGTTACACCCTGTGTATGTAAAAAACCAATATTTTTCACCAGGTTCGCCATCGCAAATAATAAAGGAGACAAGGAGAAAAAGTGATCCCGCCTGGGAATCGAATCCAGGACCTCAGGTTTACGAGACCTATGGCTTAACCACTTGACCGTCACGAGAGCTTCATGATTAGGCTAGTTGAAATTCGAACCAATAAGCGGTCACTTAAACTTATCTTCCTCCCCGCAAATAGCCCATAGTAGCTAGGGCCGTAAATGAATTGCCATCCTCCCTGTGAGGAAATATTGGCACTGTTTTCCCATGTAATAATACCACCAATAGCTTTCCACACCTAAATCAATTAATTTCATTTCCCCAGGATAAATAATTCTGGGCCACCCTGTATATTTGAAGTTGACAAAGTATTTACCAGTATTTCCTGTATCAGAGATGCTTCTTTTGCCCCAAATCATTCTTTTATTGAATCAAAATGTCCACACTTTTATTTATTTTCAGCCTGTTATGGGACTTTTGATCCCAAATGTATGCTCTATTGCAGGCATTTTGAGTGGCCCTAAATAACATTTCTGTGGGATATGATGGTATATTCCCCAGTATTTATCACCCAAGCTGGTAAATGAATTTACTAGCACTTATTTGTCAGAATATGACCAACCCTGAATTTGAACATTAATGTTAGTATAATTCTCAATTTGACATTTCCCAATTATAATACAAAATTATTGCCAATCCTTATATTGAGACAGGCTCCAATGTTGTACTAAATCCTGGGGGGTTCAATCCCATTGTTGCCAGAACACCATCCGTGATAATCAACTTTTGAAAAGCACCCTAAACAAGCACTGCTAAAATGATACCCTAAACAGGTAACATGTGCCTGTTTTCATATTTTATTACTTGCATCAAATTTCATAGGCCTACACTAAAGAAACTTGCTATGCTAATGTTTTGTTTGTTTGTTTACCAAGGTAATTAAATATTTCCTTAAGTTTTCTGTTTTGAGATATAGCCAAACAAATTTCCTTTTGTTTCCTGTCTAGAGATATAGCCAAACAAATTAAATAGTTCGTTTTGTTTCCTGTTGTTTTGGAAACTCTTTTATATATCTTTGGAACTGGATATTCAATTTCAATTGGGGTTTCTTCAAAATCCAGCTTTGAAAATGCTTTTTACTATCCTTCAAGAAACTGAAAATTTAATATTTATGAGTTCTGACTGATTTTGCTTGATCGCATGACATATATGGTTTGGAAGTTACAGAATGACATAGTCCACAAAATTAATATAAAACCCATGATTGCCATATAATGTTTTCCTTGGTGAAGGTTTATTAGTAATTATTGTTTTTGCTAATTATTCTGATTTCAGATAGAAATGGAGGAAAGAAGTGAGGAGTTTAAAGAGGTTTGTATTTTTTTGAAATATTAAATATTACACACAATGTCCTGTTTTTCATGAAATTGTTCTTGCAATACCTTAAGGTGTAGAGTATGGGCAAACTTAAAGTACGGGTAACTGGAGAGGGGAAGCAACGAGTTACCCCAAATCACAGCGATAGGTAGTGACTGGGCCGCCGAATGCAAATATATATGTATTTTGGAAGGTTCATGTTTGTTTTAATATTTGATTTTTCAAAAAAGCGACTTACCAAAGACAAATCTATGGACACATACCTATTATACCCAAGATTTTCACTATGTAGGCCTACTAATAGGTCTGCTCTTTTCTGATAAAGAAAAGCCATCAATTTTAATGAAATCAAAGCCACTCATGCTTAATTTTCATAGTAGAACATGATTTTTGTCACTAAATGTTAACATAGGCCTACGCAATGCCATAATAGACATTGTATGTTCCATTTTCAGGAAAAACATATCTGTCACTAAAAATGGACCAATTTGCCGATGTCAAAAAGTTAGGAGGCATTTTAGACCTAATACCGGAAAAACTCGATAGTTAGCATATTTGCTTACTATTATATCTAGCACTTTTAAAACATCCAAAAAGGGTAAAGGGTTTTGGCCAAATCATCGATACACATAGTTTTATACGAACAAGTAAACCTGCAAATGGTGTCTCAACCCCCCATTAGCTCAGTTGGTAAAGCGCCGGACTTTTTCAAATTCTGGTAGTAAGCACATAATATGCTAACTATCGAGTTTTTATGGTAGTACAGGGTGCTACGGGTTTGGGACTTTATATGACTACATATCTATGCCCTCTATGATTCCAAAGAGGGGCCGAAGGTCACAGTGGGGGGGGTGGGGGAACTTAAAATATTCCCATCATGTTGTAATAATATAATTGAATATACAAAAGCCACCCAAGTCCATACTTTGGCCAAATTGAGTTAAGCATGGGAAAGTGTTGCTATACATAGGCCTGTCATATGTTTGAAAGAACAACTCAAATTCATCCTCTGTGTCTATTGAACATGTGAAAAATAGCATGTATGAAAGAACCACCTAATTCCATGATTTGAGTCTTGTAACACATTCATTGAAATCCAGTATGTATAAAAGTCCACTTGTAACACATTCATTGCTAGAGAGTGACTTTTGGAAAAAAAAATGGATTTAATAAAGGAAAGTGTGTGGTTTATATTACATGGCAGAATGCTTATCAACATTATACATACCTGTGTGCTTTATTTTTATTATCTTACTAGTGGTAATCTCATTCTAACATTGTTGTCTTTGTATATGATTCAAAAACCACCCAAGTCCAAAACTTTAAATGAACCCCACGAAGTCCCTGAAATTCTAATCGTCATACCTAATACAGGTTAATCCACTCATTTGCACGTAAAACTTACCATATTGACCAGGTAAATCTAACTGAAGGAATTAAAATGATACACAGGTTTTTCTCTCAAAATCACTTCCCATGGACTTGGGTGGGTTTGTATTCATGTATTCAATTGAATATATGAATACAAAAGCCACCTAAGTCCATACTTTGGCCAAATTGAGTTAAGCATGGGAAATTGTTCCTATACATAGGCCTGTTATATGCATGAAAGAACAACTCAAATTCATCCTCTGTGTCTATTGGGCATGTGAAAAATAGCATGTATGAAAGAATCACCCAATTCCATGATTTGAGTCTTGTAACACATTGATTGAAATCCAGTATGTATAAAAGTCCACTTGTAACACATTCATTGCTGGAGAATGACTTTTGAACAAAAAATGGGTTTAATAAAGGAAAGTGTGTGGTTTATATTACATGGCAGAATGCTTATCAACATTATACATACCTGTGTGCTTTATTTTGTATTATCTTACTAGTGGTAATCTCAATCTAACATTGTTGTCTTTGTATATGATTCAAAAAACCACCCAAGTCCAAAACTTTAAATGAACCCCACGAAGTCCCTGAAATTCTAATCGTCATACCTAATACAGGTTAATCCACTCATTTGCACGTAAAACTTACCATATTGACCAGGTAAATCTAACTGAAGGAATTAAAATGATACACAGGTTTTTCTCTCAAAATCACTTCCCATGGACTTGGGTGGGTTTGTATTCATGTATTCAATTGAATATATGAATACAAAAGCCACCTAAGTCCATACTTTGGCCAAATTGAGTTAAGCATGGGAAATTGTTGCTATACATAGGCCTGTTATATGCATGAAAGAACAACTCAAATTCATCCTCTGTGTCTATTGGGCATGTGAAAAATAGCATGTATGAAAGAATCACCCAATTCCATGATTTGAGTCTTGTAACACATTGATTGAAATCCAGTATGTATAAAAGTCCACTTGTAACACATTCATTGCTGGAGAATGACTTTTGAACAAAAATGGGTTTAATAAAGGAAAGTGTGTGGTTTATATTACATGGCAGAATGCTTATCAACATTATACATACCTGTGTGCTTTATTTTGTATTATCTTACTAGTGGTAATCTCATTCTAACATTGTTGTCTTTGTATATGATTCAAAAAACCACCTAAGTCCAAAATT
This sequence comes from Amphiura filiformis, assembly GCF_039555335.1. Classification (NCBI taxonomy): domain Eukaryota; kingdom Metazoa; phylum Echinodermata; class Ophiuroidea; order Amphilepidida; family Amphiuridae; genus Amphiura; species Amphiura filiformis. Next base: position 51,581,738 of record NC_092640.1, read on the forward strand.
TAAAATGAACCCCACGAAGTCCCTGAAATGCTAATCGTCATACCTAATACAGGTTAATCCACTCATTTGCACGTAAAACTTACCATATTGACCAGGTAAATCTAACTGAAGGAATTAAAATGATACACAGGTTTTTCTTTCAACATAACTTCGCATGGACTTAGGTGGCTTTTGTATTCATGTATTCAATTGCTAATCTCATCATACAGACTAAAAAAGTCAATTGTCATATTTTTCTATGGTGCTTAGTTCAGGAGTTATAAGGTTGAATGGGCCAAATGTCTCAAATTCATACACAGAAGTCAATTTTTTTTTAAATGGTCAGATTTCATCAAAAGTGGTCTCAACTTACCCCCCTTAAGTGTATACAAGGTATTGTTGGTCAAAGCTGCCAAAAAACAAGAGCACCAAGGGTGCTGTAGCTCAATTGTTATTTGAAATTTGACGTAAATATAATGTTCAGATATATGTATAACCGTTGAATATATCAAATTGGTTTTTTTTAATATACTGGTATTTAAGTGTGTTTTTAACATTTCTTTATTTATTTATGTCAAGAATATTGCTAGTTGGTTTTATAAAAACGAGTTAACTCTCAACATTAACAATAAAACTAAATAATATAGTATTTGGTGCATCTCACATTCTTACCAAGTTCAACAATATGACATGTTTGATCATACAAATGAATTCAAGTATCTTGGTGTTACATTAGATCCACTTCTCATGGTGGGGATGTGAAACAAAATTTTAATTTTACGTGCCATAATGTACATGTATATAAAGGTCATTTATGTGCAACAGGGCCCTCTTTGTTCCATAACCATTAAAGGCTTAATGTACGATTTCCGTCAAATTTTAATTTTGTTATTCTTTATTCAAAATGGTGAAATAATATTAGTAATAACTGCCGGGGAGGGTTGCTGTCCGTTTTAAGTTGATATAACGAGGTAAAGTGAAAGAAACCCCACTAGTTATTTTGACCATTTAACATGCAGTTCTATGGGAGGACATATTATCATAATTTTTAAAATTATGATAATATGTCGAACTTTGCTCTGTTGACATACAAAGACAACAAATTTGGCCGATTCCATTTAGGTGCAAGTTGGGACATGTATAAACATTACAAATATGCAAAAAAAATCAGGTTTGAAAAAAATTAACCAATTTCATATTATAAGATCTTATATTAAGGCTTTAAAGGTATAGGAAATTTTTGTTTTTTGCTATAGCCCCTGAATGAAACATTTAATTATGTTAGTACTCACTAAGGTAGCATTGTGTGTGAATTTTACAGCCAAACTAAGTGCTATTCTTTTTTATGGTCATTTAAGTGACTAAAATGGCCCAAAATGAGGGTTTTTTCAAAATTGCTGTCCATTTCTAATTCATCACCCCCATAGACTTTACATGTAAAATAAAAAAGCCCATAAATATTGAATAGCACTTAGTTCAATTGTAAAATTCTCACAAAATGCTTTTGAGTGATTACAAAAATAATTAAATACTTTTAATTCAGGGGCTAATTGAATTTCTTGTGCAATGACATATAGGTCTTTTCACAATAAAGTGTCCATCTGAAACAAAGGTGGCCTTAGGAACAACAGCATAGCCAGCATTTTAGTGTGCGGGAGTAAAGCCAAACTCTGTCCGCATTTGTCAATTTTTGACCTTTTTCAGTCATTTTAATGACATACTCTGATCCCCATCCCCATTTTCATCACTGGAAATGTCTTCATCACTGGAAATTTCTGTGTTGGGGATGCAACTTTCCCCCTAGCTCCCAATGCCAGTGCTCAGGAGGGAGGCAAGGTGCTGAGGTTATTCTGCATATAAATTGTTAATGAATAATAAATAAATGAATGGGCACTAAATATCTTCAGGTATAAACTGACAGGAATATTAGCAGTAATAAATATTTGTCTTTAGGCATGTCCACACAGAGGAATTTTTGCTTGAGCAAAGCGGCTCTCAGACAAAAACTTGTGGGAAATCTACCATGTGAACGCTCTCAAGGATTCCAATTACTAAGTTTACCCCAAATTTATCTGTGTCTGTTAATTAGTTAAATAAATGTAGGCTTCAAGACATCCAAATTGCACCTGCATTACTGAAAAGCCACCCCGGGGGGATCACTGACATAAATGGTCTTGTTTAGGGTACCTTTTCAAATTTTTGGTAAATTACGAGTCCAAAAAGGTACATTTTTTCATTTTTACTAGCCAAAAAACTCATTTGGGGTAAATTTTATATTAAATTACATTATTAAGGGCCTAAATTTGCTGGTAGGGTAAAACTCGTTTAGGGGTGTTTAAAGAAAATTTGGTCACGCATGTAAATACACTATCATACTTGAGTGCCCCGGAAAGCCACCCATTTTTTTTTTTTCTTAACCATTTGTTTCTGTGGGACAGGAAATTGTTGGAAGTCTCAGGGAAAATCTTCAAAAGTTACCCAATTAGGCTACCAAACCATGAGCTTGGCAACCCTGATTACTTTGTCCTTGTAACTTGAACAAACACTCTACTGTTGACATTAGGTTTTAGTGGTTTATGCATATTTAATAGCCTTGATCAAGTCTTTCTCCTTACTTTTTCTCTGTTCATGCTCTATTTCGCTCAAACACTACCCCTGTAGTGCACAGTATGCCTGGGATAAAGTATGATAAGAAAGTCCACAATCTAGTAATTCAAATGTCAAATAGATTTTCACAAAGTTATGATGGTAAATAAATATCTTGAAAGAATAGATAACTTCAAAACTTTGGAAAGTAATAGAAAAAGATGTGGCAAAGCTTCCATGAATTTTACATTCACTAACTATGGACGCCAAAGGACTTGAAACAAGTCTAATATTTAAGAGCTTTAGAATTTTACAATCTCACATAAAAAATAATTACTATGTAAAACCATGGTAAAACTATCCTCACAAATATCTGAGAGGTCTCTGCAAAAATACACATGCTCCAAATCTAAACCTCCATAAAACACAGTAACATCATTGGCAAAGCTAAAATGTAAACATGTAACAGATGACTTATATTGCTTAAAACACCAAGGTTAAACCTGGTGTAGCATGTAAGTAATCTAGGAATGAGATTATTCTTGTGAAACTGCACAATATTTTGTGACAAATTGCTCGAAAAAGCATACTTCCTGTCCATTTTTCCCCAGCAAAATAAGTAACTTTCATGAACAAACTTGCAAAGATCGCCACCTCAAATTACCAGCTCCATTACTCAAACGATGTAGCAAGAGAAAGTAAAAAACCATTGCAAATCTGTACGATGACAAAATGATTTTCATTATCTGAATCAATATGTTATTGAAAAATAACACTTTGGTGTTTTGCAAAAGTTCATTCTACAAATCATATACTTTGAAAACTTGCTTAATTTATTGTTGTTAATGAGTTATTACAAATGTTGTTTCACCCCTCTTTACACCATAACTCAAGAACCACAGGACCTACAAAAGTATATCTGTGATATTTGGATTCTTCTACACGCTCGCTATGCTGTGAACTACTTTTTTTAGCTGCTTCGACCAACAATACACCGTATACCCTTAACATAAGAAATCACAAACATACTTAATTTACAATTTAAATGCATTTTTGTATTGTCATGTTCCCCATTCAGAGTTCATGTAGCCAAAGTCCAATAGAAATATGTACAAGCATAAACGAGTGACCCATGATTTCATTCAATTCCGAGTTACAAATTTTTCAAATAAATTATTTTCCTCGTTGGTTTCCTGAAAGGAGTAGTTTTAGACAATTTTTTTACTTAAACAACATTATGTTAGAATATCTGCAGTAAGTTATCAAAAAATGCTTATGAATGTTATGAAAATGTTTTGTATACCCTTTATATACACCAACATTTAAATGTTTTCTGGCAACCTTTTCTAACCTTAAGCAAATGATGTTGAAATGTTTTGTTTGCTGGGTTTGGGGTCATTGGGTTCATTGACCCAAACTGGTCGAAATTATTAACTTTGTCATATATGCAGGTATTTTGATGGTTTTCCATGGTACTTGGATATAGTAAACATTGGTAGAGGCATACATGTGACCCCAACAGATGTGGAGTCAAAGGTCATCTAGGGATCATTAGCAAATATTCTCCCAAAGAGGTCAAAATAATACTATTTGACATTTATCCAGATACTTTGGTGGTTTTCAAGAAACTTGGATAGAGATCAATGAAATCAAAGCCACTCATGCTTAATTTTCATAGTAGAACATGATTTTTGTCACTAAATGTTAACATAGGCCTACGCAATGCCATAATAGACATTGTATGTTCCATTTTCAGGAAAAAAATATCTGTCACTAAAAATGGACCAATTTGCCGATGTCAAAAAGCTAGGAGGCATTTTAGACCTAATACCGTAAAAACTCGATAGTTTGCATATTTGCTTACTATCTAGCACTTTTAAAACATCCAAAAAGGGTAAAGTGTTTTGGCCAAATCATCGATACACATAGTTTTATACGAACATGGATGGTCCTTGGGTAGAGAAATTGTTTGATATTGAACAAATGTTCTCTCCTAATTTTTGTCTTTTACTAAAAAAGGATGCTGAATCTATTTTCACATCTATCCAGAATGGGGAGGTCGACGTTACAGACATAGAAAGGTAGGTCCAATTGTGCTCACCCAGTAATGGAATATCATTTTTGAGGATTTTATTTTTGGGCGGTGCATGTTATATATAATTGCAAAGTTACAGGGATTTGCAGCGTTTGGTCGTTAACAAAAAATAAAAATAATATTGCTTGGAATTACTTAGCAATGGTTGATAGACATGATAGAGTGACTGAATGCTCTCAAACAAATTCCTTTGATGAACTAGCAGAAAATAATGTGGAAAATTTATTATATTGGATTTAAAAAGTCAAATGCACTTGTAATTTTAAGGAATTACCTGATGAACTACCAACTTGATTGGATGGTAACTAGAACTGTCAAGCTATTGTGTGATTATAAATGTTAGACAAGTAAGTGCAGATGTCATGTTGAAAGTTTGTAATGTAAGACAAATTAATTAACTATTGGTATAATCATATAGCATATGATGATAGAAGTAGGTTAATATATGCATATATTAACTGTTGTAAGAAAATATCATTATGTGGAACTCTCCTTAAAGAACTTTAATAGCTAGTATTTGCAGATCATAAATCTACCTACCTATCTCCTGTCCTGAATAACCAACTTTTATAACAGCCAATCTGGCTAGGTCCGTTGTACTGTTTACATGGTTTCATATTACCAGACTAGACCCAGCAAGAGTGGGGGATATGAGACAATTTATGACCCACAATTAGGTATTTTGGTCTCAGATTCGAGCTAATCACTGGTAAAGTTCTTCAAAGAGAGTTCAACATAATGATTATTGGACTCAATATGCTCATGAGTGCTGAGATGTTGATATTCCAATGCACAATCCCACCAGGGGGAGTGTTATCTAAACCTTACCCAATGTAGCATAAACAAGGAAATGTAAAGTACCAATATTGGGAAACTATCTAGGCATATGCCATACAAATATCGTCCACTACTAGTGTACTTCTACTTTCAGAGATCCTTGCATCATCAGATATAACCTGCTTTAGTTAGCATGATAACACTATCCAATGATAACACTATCATATTCCAATGCACAATCCCACCAGGGGGAGTGCGGATTGGACACATCAACATGTCAGCATCAATTTTTATGAGCAACAAGTGATACAAATTTAACCTTCATACCCAACAAATAAATCATGTTTGAGCTTTGTTTTAAAAAAAAATAACTATTGAACTTGTTGCATAAGGACAATTTAATCTAAAAAGTGAACCTTACCCAATGTAGCATAAACAAGGAAATGTAAAGTACCAATATTGGGAAACTATCTAGGCATATGCCATACAAATATCGTCCACTACTAGTGTACTTCTACTTTCAGAGATCCTTGCATCATCAGATATAACCTGCTTTAGTTAGCATGATAACACTATCCATGATAACACTATCATATTCCAATGCACAATCCCACCAGGGGGAGTGCGGATTGGACACATCAACATGTCAGCATCAATTTTTATGAGCAACAAGTGATACAAATTTAACCTTCATACCCAACAAATAAATCATGTTTGAGCTTTGTTTTTAAAAAAAATAACTATTGAACTTGTTGCATAAGGACAATTTAATCTAAAAAGTGAATCGACCTGCCAAGATGTAAACACATTCAAAAATACAGAGCATATTATGCAGAAATGCGTGCAAGTATATTATACAATATTTTTACAATGGCGAGCACTTACTAATGGCTGGATTTGCTATGAGCATTATATGAAAATGACTAAACAAAACTTTAACTATTAGTTATTCACATTTTATGTTTAAATTGACTCAATTTCACCTTTCTATCTTTTTGTTAGATACAAGCTAGAAGGGGATCTGCGTGATCTGTCTGAGGAGGAGCAGATGGTAATGTACACAGATGTACTATGTCATTTATGGATGGTGTACTCAATATAGCACGTACACTGAGATGGTGATGCTTCCAATGCACAAGCCCCTAATTCTGATGTAGCTCTATTTTCTTTGCGACCACTTCTATGATATAAATTTTAATTTTCATAATCTCTATGTTTCAATGATATCTTTATGTGAATCAATTGATAATCATCACCTGTTGTATTTATTACATGTTCCTAGTGAGCGTGCAGATTTGATTCCATTCAAAGAACAATAGCATTAGCAATTGTACAGTAAATATAGATTAACATTGTGACACGTAGTATTCAAAGACCACTTCCTTTCCAATGTGGTTAATTGCAAACAAAGTTGCTTTAAATTATTATCATTTCTGCGGTATACAAAATGCTCAATTGCTCATGACAATCCCGTTATCAACTAAACATATATCAATGGCGTTGGCTCTACAAAACAAATTCACGCTCCATGACTTTCACGCTGGATCTTGGAGCTTGTTCCTTTGTTATGCTAATTTCATTCCCTATTTTCTGTGCACAAGGTCGTTCATAATACAGGTGAATGCACATGAAAAGAGTGTTTCAATAGTTGAGGCAAAAAATGTAATGTTAAAAAACAAATCAGTATGTTAGTGTCATGATTTTTAGGTGGGATGAATATGAAACAAATTGAAGATGATGTATTTCTTCATTTGCCATTTTTTCATTGAATGATCATGCAGGAATTTGAAAGAAGATTCAAATTGAGCGGGTATACTCCATACTCGCTCATGGATACCGTGCCATGGGCATTTGCCCAAACCATGAATTGTTCGATTACAATGGCGAATTCAACCATCAGCAAGGCCAAGGTATGTTTCCAATTTTTCTCCCTATCTTTTAATGAGACAGAACTCACCTGTGTTGGTATGTGACATTTTGATGAATACTTCAAATGAAATAATTACATCTAGAAAATTAGCTATACCTCATTATAATAATAATAATAATAATAGCTTTATTTATACACGGTAAAACATGTGCAAAACACAACATATGTGAATGTGACCATGTGATGATAAACACTATAATAGATTTTCTTCAAAGATATAACTGAGATATTAAAACAAATGTAAATAAAGGTATCATGAAGGTAACATCAAGCAAAATATAATACTGGAAAATATACCTTATATCATGCACTTGTTTTACCATGTATGACTATTTAATGCTTCATTAATTTGTTAATGTTTGTCAATCAGCTGTAATTTGTTAATGTTTGTCAACCAGCTTTCAGAAAGAATCACCTATATCAGACTTTATACAATTTATGGCAGTATCTTTGTTTTTCTTAGAAACAATGTACCTTAAATTTTTAAAGACCCTTTTAGAATCTTTAGTAAGCAAGTCAACGCATTTTCTAAGGTAAGTTTTCTTTGTTTTTTATCATTGCATTAAACATATTTTTTAGATTTCTAAATTCCACTCATGACTGTTTTTAGCATGGTGATTAGCAATCTCAAGAATTTTTGTTTCAAAATCATTTGCAGCATCAACATATCTGTGCATTGTAATCTCAGACCAGTCTGCATTAAGAATGTTAGCCTTGAACAGATCTTCATTAAAATATGTTTAAAAGTTTTACTTGTATTATACCTATGATTTACAGATTTCTTTTCTCCTTACCCAATGTAGCATAAACAAGGAAATGTAAAGTACCAATATTGGGAAACTATCTAGGCATATGCCATACAAATATCGTCCACTACTAGTGTACTTCTACTTTCAGAGATCCTTGCATCATCAGATATAACCTGCTTTAGTTAGCATGATAACACTATCCTCAATGTACTATCTTTAACAGAAGTGATGAAAAAAGAAAAGCATTGTGTTGATATTGTTTGGAATATTTTGTTTGACTTTGATTATCTGCAGAAAAAGCTAAAGGATCTTGAAGCAGAAGAAGGTGAAGAAGAGGATGAAGGTGAAGAAGAGGATGATGAAGAAGAAGGTGAACTGGAAGATGGTGAATTAGAAGATTGCGATGTAGTCATGGAACCAGAAAGTAAGAATTCCTAAGTTTGATTCCTGTTGCTTTAATACATCTATTTTGTTAATACCAGAACTCCTTTCCTTTTATTTCATTTTTGAAATGTCAGACACATTTTATTTGATTTTACAGCAAATGCTGTTCTGTTTTCAGTAAAACCAGTGGATATGTGTTCAATAATGATGTTTATAACATTTAAAAGAACATGTGTTCATATCACATCATTTTACAACCTAAATAAAGAAGGCAGTAGAAACATGAATATTGGGCGAGGCATATATTTAAAAGTGTTTACTGCCAAAGACACATTATTTGAGTGTAAAGGATCAGGCAGCATCATTTATTTCTATTCTAATACCTGAAAATAGTGTGATTTGAAGACAAAATGTAGTCGTTTTGCTCATATTTGGAGTTGTTTACCATTCAAATTAATGTAAAGCAATTAACGTTTATTACGACATGTATCACAAGAAAAATTGTATGCATTGCCACAATTTTAATAGATCACACTGCGATATATGCAGTTTGGCGTGAAGAACTTCAAAGTTTGTTGCACTTACCACTTTATTGTAGAATAACGTGCCCTCCTGTGACATGTTTTAACAAATCAGAGAACACAATTTTGAAGTATGGGCACCTGAGGTAATAGAATTGAAATTAAGAAACACATTCAAATTGGCATGCACATTATTTCTGTTTAATTAAGAACATTTTCCCATGTATTCTTTTCAGTGCCAGCATCTGTAAAAAAATGGACATATGAGGTAAGATAATTTTAACATGTTTTCCCTCTTTTCCTATTAAAGATGCACTGACATGTTTTTTTGTTTTGTTTTTTGTCACTGCTCCCAATCATAGTCCTTTGACAATTGACAATTTTCACTGTAGCTCCTCGCTGAATCCTCTGATATTTTACTAAACTTCAAAATAAGTATGTGTATCACATCTCCAAAGACAATTGTGCCAATTTGTTTGTATTTGGTTTGGTTTTTAGTATAATACACAATCTACACTATTTTGCTGACTAAATATGCTTTTTCCATTACTTGCATATCAGCGGAAGAGCTTGCAATGCAGCCTCTGTGGCCATGATGTCAAGAGATTGGATCAACATCTGATAAAGATCCACAACATGAGGGACACAACGTTAAGGAATCAGGAGTTGCAACATCAAAAAGAGAGGTATTGTTAAAATTCACACCGTAAGTAAATGGCCAAGTTGCCATCAATAGTACCCGTATAGCTTCAGTGATTTGACGTAAAATCACAACTAATTAAGAAAGATTGTTTGTAAATTTCTTGTACTATGAATATATAGCGCACAGGATAGCGCATACCTTGGGTAAAAACACCCAACAATTTGAAATAACATAAATATCAGCAAGAACTTTGCATACATGTATATACATATTTTTTCTTGTAAATAGACGTCTACAGAAAAAAGGTGTAGCAGCGAATCCATGTCCGGTGCCAGGCTGCCCGTCTGTAATATCAGATGGGCGAGTGGACCTACACTTGCTCAGAAGTAAGCGACATGCTTTCAAGGTAAGTCATTTTTTTCTTCATAAATTACAGCAACAATGTCTATTATAAATTTATAATGCATTGAATTCTGCATTGATGATTCTGAAAAATGTTGCGATTCATTTGTTGGTTTTAATTTGATCCCAAGCCAACAATTTCATACATTATATTTTATCAATCATATCACAAAGAATTTACTTGGTATAATAAAAAAATCAAACAAGAAGAATCTTTCAAAAAGACACAGTTCACGGATCAGGTGTATAGTAATTTGTTTCAACTTTCCATTTTCATATCTAACCTACTCTGCACTGATCTTGCAGTTGATACAATATGTTAAGTCTTTAATGTTCTTGGATTACTGCATTAATTTTAAGATTGTTCATGATTTTGATAAATGGCCAGAAAGTTATTTTTCTTTTGGTAACCAAATGTGTTATGCTTTAAATTAATAACTGCACAGGCAGGATATTTCGAATTCCAAAGCAAAATTGTTAAACTTTCCAACATCCAACATTTAACTTACACAAACTTATTTTTCCGAGCCAACCATGTCGAACCAGGAAGAAGGGGTCAGCAACCTGACTTCAAATTGTTATTGTAATAATGATCTTATTTGTTTCATTAATGATTTATATGCAGATAGTTATTAAATTTCACCTCACACAGCAATTAGTGACCTGCAACAAACCTCCTTCTGTGTTCAGAGTTTCCATGTGGGTACCCTATGGTGCCTGTGTATGTGCTATCAACATAGATGCTGCATGTCGGACTGTACAATTCATTGCATTAAACAAAAGTCCACAATGGGATTTGTGTAATTTAGTTTAAACCTATTGCAAGCTTAGTTAGGATTTGTTAGCATTTGTGATGCATGTATGTTGAGTGAGTCAGTGTCAACAATTGAAGAGAAGGTCTATAATAATTAAAGTAAACAATCAAATGGCAGCTACAGCATTACAGTACACAGGGCTATCCAGTAATTAAAGGAGTATTTCGTGATCCTAGCATCCTCTATTTATGTCATTTTTCATTAGATATCCACGAAAAAACCTATTCCCAAAATTTCAGTTGATTCCGATTTTGCGTTCGCGAGTTATATACGATTATGTGTATTACACTGCTCCATAGACAATGCGTTGTAATTTCGTTCTGGTGCACCAGAACAAAATTCAAATTTCACGATATCTTTACTAACCGAATTAATCTGCAAGAAATATTTTGTACATAAACATTATGTAGCCAGAGGTTTCCAGTGATATAAAAATCTCAACTTTTTTTGAGAAAAGTGGGGGGATGAAGCTGTGGATCACGAAATGCCCTTTTAAATCAGCAATACAAAAAACACTCCACTGTTTTTTGTTTTAATTTTTTGCTTGACTGGTTTTTTGTTTATCTTTGAAGAGGACAGATGCTGCCTTCCGGGGATACATAATTGACATAAAGAATGACAAACATGAAAAGAAGAGAAGTGCGAAGATTAGAGGAAAGAAGCAAGTAAAACTTATCGTAGTTGAAAAAAATACACGTTTGACAGGTACGCTGTTCAATTTTACAGTAAAAACAGAAATCTTGTTCTATGACATGTTATATAATAGTACAAGATGTCCCAAAAAAGGTTACATAAAGAAAATGGCCCACACTATATAGTGATGGTACAACAAAACGAAATAATTGGTCAGATAGTATACTTTGTTACTTCTTGTAAGTGTCTGCCAAATTTCTGTTTGGTATCATAAACCAAACTTAACATGAGCTCCAGTCGATCAAGGTGTCAAGAGTGACTAATAATCAATATATCCCAAAAATGAAACTTGAACTCAAACTTTGTTTTTGCATCGATCTTTCATTATTGTTTTTTGTCTCTATTTTTTTGTGATTATAACAAATTGTACACACGAAACACGTAGACACATCAAATAATTACATAAACTAGAGAAATAATGCCTTTGTTTATGCCATGCCTTGACCTACTCATACGCCCTGCCAAATGAGCGGTAGGATGAATAATATTGCTTGTTGCATGCAGTATGTCGCTAAGTGAGCTTGCTCATGAATGTGTGGAATGCGGGCTAAGTAAACAAGTTGTGTACTTGACATTCACAGGGATACTAGAAGAGGGTACAAATATTATTTCCTGAAAGGATATTTATTAGTTTATTTGCAAAAATCTACATGTAAACTTTTTTTTTGAGACACCCGGTATGAAACATTTGTTGTGCAGTGTAATTGTAAAAGTACGAGAAGTGATTTAAAAGTTTGTGGTTTAAGGGCGAGATGGCCAAGATAGCTTTGGGCTTGCCTTAGGTGAGAATTCTCTTCCTCTCCCAAAATGTTCCCATAATGTTGGAAATTAGAAAATATCCCTTCCGCAAAATGCTTAAAGAAAACCCTGCACACACACATACACCAAAGTAGGACATCTCCATCCTTAGTCTTTAAACTTATTCTCTTTAGCTTTTCTAACATATTGGATTGAAATATCAGCAGGAAATTTCATAGCTTGTGCTTGGATTATTTAATTATAATAAAAAAATCATGTGATTTTTTCTTATGAAAGATGTTGCTTTTAATAAACAGATAAAAAGTGATTGTTGTTCTGCTACAGATGATGAAATGTTCAGAAAACAACTGGTATATATGAGTGGCATATCAAACGATGATAAAAATTCCAACCAATACTCTGCCGAGATGAAAAGGGTAGTCCAAATCGCCTCACAATTGACGGGTAGGAAAGCTACCATTAAAGCGCTCTTTACCGGAGATACAGAGCTGATTACTCGGTAAGTAATGAAATCTGGCAATTATGTACTGACATGATATAACTTGTAGTGTGATGATACGCAGGTCTAGATTTACCACAGGACCAATTCCTCAGAGGCCATAATTGATGCCTGTGTATGTGATTTTTACCAAATTTAATACAGAAGAGCAAAAACAGGAATTCTGATAAAGGTTACTTCTACTAACTAAAAGATCACAATTGTCAATGATTGATGCTTATATCAATTTTGTGTTTCATACATGTTTTGATATGCAATATGTAAATACTTAATTGGCCATGGTCAGATCACAGCCTCATCACCATATGAATTGCCTGCACATTTGGAAGTGCTAAAAATTACAGTACAAATGAAGTGTCTCAAAATTTTTGGTTCCAAACATTAAGATTTGGTTTAATGTTTTGCAGCAAGGTTGATCAGAAATTATTTAAACCGTCTTCTATAGAAAAAAGAAATTGCAAATGCTCTTTAAAATTGACCTTCAAATTGCTCAATACAGGCATGCTCGCACATTACGCCATTTAACATTGTGTATTCTCTTGTTTTTCTTTCAAGCATAATTTAGGGACAGGTTATGAAAAAGTCCATATACGGATGGTCCACAGCAGTGCCAATGAATGACAAGCACATTCCTTAATTCATTATAAGTTTAGCTTACATATAGTTATGTTCTTATTGTTTCCCTTATCTCACACACTCATGGTGATATTAGCAGTAGTATAGTGAACTTGACAGATTTTTGTTTCTCTAACATACATTTATATAAATGGCCATGATATACTTAGCAGTCGATTGGTCAGGAGTGTCCCAACTTTCTACATATTTCTTAAGTACTTCCGTTTGCTTCATTGGGAGAGTGTCGAGTCGTTATATCGATTTGGAAGTCGCTAACCTCTCCAGTGTCCGATCGCGAGCAGTTGAGTTTACCTCAACTTGTGAGTCACTTCAAGTGATTTTTCTGAGAGACTGCTCCTGAAACAAATGTCTGTAAATCACTGCAAGTATTTCATCATGAGGGACTTTCAAATTGCTCCAAGCGACTGCAAGTATATCATGGCCTTAACCCTATCCTAATCACCTGCATTGCATGACACTTGTGTTTCTGTTAACCCATATAAATAATATTATAATATTCATACACTCTTAGAACCACATAGCCAATCAGAAAAGCCGTTAGCTTAAATGCGTATCACTTATTGCTCGAGAAATTGTACAAAATAATGCACTTGTACTGAGATGTTGATGCGTCTAATGCACTCCCCCCTTCGGGGCTCGTGCATTAGACGCATCAACATCTCAGTACGCGTGCATTATTGTGTACAATTTCACTCTCAACAAGTGATACTCATGTATTAACCTATAATTAATGGAGTATTTCGTGATCCTAGCATCCTCTTTTTATGCAATTTTTCATCCACGAAAAAAGCTTATTCCCAAAATTTCAGTTGATTCCGATTTTGCGTTTGCGAGTTATGCATGATTATGTGTATTATACACTGTTCCATAGACAATGTGTTGTAATTTCATTCTGGTATACCAGAACGAAATTCAAATTTCACAATATCTTTGCTAAACGAATTAATCTGCAAGAAATATTTTGTACATAAACATTATGTAGCCAGCGGTTTCCAGTGATATAAAAATCTCAATTTTTTTGGAGAAAAGTGGGGGCATGAGGCTATGGATCACAAAATGCCCTTTTAATAAACTGCTCAAATAAAGAAAGTCCGCAGTCATGTAACCTGTCCTACACCAAAACCTGTCTTGTAATGACAATTTGATTAATAGGGTCATATGCAGAATCTTGTTAGCTCTAATTTGATAACAAATTTGCTACCAAACACTCTAAATTCAGAGAGATTGATACCAGTATATGAAATTTGGTGCATTTTCAAAAGTTGCAAATAAAAAATGGACCACACAGACCTGTAGAGGTGAATGGCTGAGCGTGACCATTGACATAGCCCGAAGCAACCGCTAGGTCATATCGATCGTATCATGCCCTAGTATTCGTATTAGTAAAGCACTGAAGCAATCCATGTGCTTTAAATTAACAATTGAATAAAGCGTGCACTTCAAGATAAGCGACACATGCCCATCATGGGCAAACAAGCTTGACCACATTGCCACGCTAAGTAATTTCGACTGCATGCATAGTTTAATTTGCAACTTTTGAAAATGTACCAAATGCCATAAACCAGTATCAATCTTTGTCACTTTTGAGTGTTTTGTAGCAAATTTGGTATCAAACTGGAGACATTCTGCACACAATAAAAATTGTCATAACAAGATCAGGTATGGGTGTAGGACAGGGTACATGATTGCGGACTTTCTTTATTTGAGCAGTTTATTAAGATAGCACATCATTATTGCATTGCACAATGTTATCAGCTTTCTGGAATATTTCTTTATCAAATTTGTTTATCAAAGCTTTGACACCTCCACAGTCATTTGGTGATCAGTGTTACATGTGTAATATACTTTACAGACTAGCATGATGCTTGGAATCGAATTCCTTCGAAGGGAGGAGCTCTGTTTGTTGTCTTCTAACATTGGCATGCAGTATAGGGTACATTGGACAATTGGAAATAGAAATATTTCTATTATTGTCAGGTCTTTATGTTAAAGATGTTTTTCAGGTCCCAGTTATGTTAAAACATTTTGCTTTATTATGGCATCATTCAAAACATGATATTGTGTACCAGAGAGTTTCACAGAAGTTGCAGTTTGGATATGCAATGACTTCATTGTAACTTGGTAAGAAACTTAAAACTGTATAAATTACCATAATGGATGGAAGAGACAAAATCCCGATATGTATGGTCATCAGCACAGTGCCACTGATTGCAAGTGTATTCTTTTATGACTTTAGCTTAGATATAGTTATATTCCATGCATGTTCTTGTTTTCATTATCTCATACATATTATTTTATTAGCAGTAGATAGTGAACTTGGTAGATTTTTCTTTCCATAACATACATTTACACTAACCCTATCCTGATCATCTGCACTGCATGACAATTTTTTTTTTTAACCATAATCAATTTATATTAATTACATAGCACATCATTTTTCTATTGCACAATTTTAAACTTTCCAAAGTCTTTCTTTATCAAATTTGTTTATATCATTTAGTGATCAGTGTTACATGTGATACTTTACAGAGTAGCGTGATGCTTGGAATCGAATTCCTTCTAAGGGAGGAGCTCTGTTTGTTTTCTTCTAACCTTGGTATGCTGTACATGGTACATTGGAAAATTTGAAATAGAAATATTTCTATTATTGTCATGTATTTATTTAAAAGATGTTTTTCAGGTTCCCAATCATGTTCAAACATTTCCCTTTATTACGGCATCATTCAAAACATGATATTGTGTTCCAGAGAGATTCACAGAAGTTGCAGTTTGGATATGCAATGACTTCATTGTAACTTGGTAAGAAACTTAAAACTGTATTACCATGATGGATGGAAGAGACAAAATCCCGATATGTATGGTCATCAGCACAGTGCCACTGATTGCAAGTGTATTCTTTTATGATTTTAGCTTAGATATAGTTATATTCCATGCATGTTCTTGTTTTCATTATCTCATACACTCATAGTGATATTACTTTATTAGCAGTAGATAGTGAACTTGGTAGATTTTTCTTTCCATAACATACATGTACACTAACCCTATCCTGATTATCTGCACTGCACGACAAGTGTATTTTTTTAACCATAATCAATTTATATTAATTACATAGCACATCATTTTTCTATTGCACAATTTTAAGCTTTCCACAGTCTTTCTTTATCAAATTTGTTTATATCATTTAGTGATCAGTGTTACATGTGATACTTTACAGAGTAGCGTGATGCTTGGAATCGAATTCCTTCTAAGGGAGGAGCTCTGTTTGTTTTCTTCTAACCTTGGTATGCTGTACATGGTACATTGGAAAATTTGAAATAGAAATATTTCTATTATTGTCATGAATTTATTTAAAAGATATTTTTCAGGTTCCCAATCATGTTCACACATTACGTCATCATTCAAACCATGATATTGTGTTCCAGAGAGTTTCACTGAAGTTGCAGTTTGGATATGCAATGACTTCATTTTAAATTAGTAAGAAACTTTAAACTGTATAAATTACCATAATGGATGGAAGAGACAAAATCCCGATATGTATGGTCATCAGCACAGTGCTACTGATTGCAAGTATATTCTTTTATGATTTTAGCTTAGATATAGTTATATTCCATGCATGTTCTTGTTTCCTGTATCTCATACACTCATATACACTAGCATGATATTAGCAGTAGATAGTGAACTTGGTAGATTTTTCTTTCCTTAACATACATTTACACTAACCCTATCCTGATCATCTGCACTGCATGACAAGGTTTTTTTTAACCATAATCAATTTATATTAATAACATAGCACATCATTTTTCTATTGCACAATTTTAAACTTTCCACAGTCTTTCAAATTTGTTTACATGTATATCATTTAGTGATCAGTGTTACATGTGATACTTTACAGAGTAGCATGATGCTTGGAATAGAATTCCTTCTAAGGGAGGAGCTCTGTTTGTTTTCTTCTAACATTGGCCTGCAGTACATGGTACACTGGATAATTGGAAATAGACATTTTTATTATTGTCAAGTATATATGTAAAAGTGGTTTTTCAGATTCTCACATATGTTCAAAAATTTTGGATATGCAATTTTACAATCACTTGTGACTTTAACTTAAAACTGTATTGCCATAATGGATGGAAGAGACAAAATCCTGATATGTATGGTCATCAGCACAGTGCCACTGATTGCAAGTGTATTCTTTTATGATTTTAGCTTAGATATAGTTATATTCCATGCATGTTCTTGGTTCCTGTATCTCATACACTTATATACACTAGTGATATTAGCAGCAGATAGTGAACTTTGTATATTTTTGTTTCCCTAACAAACATTTACACTAACACTATCATATAATCATTTATTTGTAACCTTTGATGAGAGCAAATTTTAAGTGTACATGTTCATCATATATTTATTTTGTGAAACGCACTTGTCTCTGATTTGTTGCCGAGGCAATCTGCTGTAGCTGAGTGGAAATGTATGGAGGAAATTTGTATCGTACGTGTTAATAGCTCTGACTTTGCATCACATGAGTACTAGCTCGTCAAAGGTTAGGTAACACATATTATAATAACATCTGCACTGCATGATAAATGTGTCTACTAATTATGTTAGATATCACCATCATTCCATTGCACAATATTAATTATCATTGGTATTATTAGTATTTATATTAGTATTCATACACTCCTAGAACCAATCAGAAAAGGAGTTAGAAACAAATCTCCTGTGTCCAAATATATATTCCGCATACTACACCCTGTGCTATTAAATGCAGAGATGTTGATGCTTCCAATGCACAAGCTCCATAGGGTCGAGTGCATTGGAAGCATCTCATCGCAAGTGCATTATATATTCTATTTTCTCTCTCAACAAGTGATAATTAGTGATACTAGTGATAGCATTAAGACAAACATTTAATTTTTTTTCCCCTATAAATAGGGTAAAAGACGAATTGATGAAGCAAGAAGAGAAAGCACCTAAAACTGTCCAAAAATACATGTGCGCCATTGTAAAGTTTTGCCAATTTCTGTTGAGCAACCCGGCTACTGCAAGGCAAGCGAGGCTTTACCCAACCAATATAACAGCAGTAAAGACACATGCCCAAAATTTAAGTGGTGGGCTCACAGCAAAGGTGACCACACGCAGGGTCAAAACAAAACTGGCTCATGAAGGTAAATATAGTATTACGGCAAGATCCTGTTGAAAACAGATTCCACAAAACTGCTTTTTAGAATTCTATTTTCCTAATTTCAAGTAAAATGAATCAAATCAACCTCAGAATTACAATCCATCATCATATTCAGCTTGTTTTTATATGCAGTTGTCAATTATGGCTCGACGATTTGGTCAAAGATGTTACTGAGTATGAGTCCATCATCCTTGGTCAAGTGTGTTCTTTTAATACCCTCCAACAAATCCAGTAGCTTCTTTCAACCAGTTTACTGGTTTTGTTTGCATGAACTGTTTACAATGATTCTGAATGAATTAAAGGAATGATTTTGGAAAGCAGATATAGGAGCCTTGAGTGACATAACCAAATAGAAGACAATGATGGGTTGCAAGTCTAAAGAAGCCACAAATTTGTTGATGAAACTCGAGTGTTAGTAATATTTTCACATTATACAAATTTGAAAACAGAAATCCAAGATATAGTCGTAATTAACATTTCAAATCCTCTTGTTCAAAGATATCACAATATTGGGTATGTAAAAGGAAGCCTTGCAATAGTTTACATATGTGAGTAACTAAAAGCATGTTGATCAAAGACCAAAGAAAAGAGATTTAGAAGGTATAAATCTGAATTTCTTAATATTTTTTCCAGATCAACAATTTAAATATGATTGTTTATTTAGAAGGAAAAGAGGATGTAAAGGTGGGTGTTTGGTATCTTGTCAAACAGCCTAAAACAGCAGCCATACTTTGGCTACATAATGCAAGCTGTATGTTATATAGAGTGTATTCCATAAACCCAACATACTGGAATGAGAATTGCTAAGTAACAGCTAGCTAACTGGAACCATGAACACATGCACAATCAGACAGTGAGAGTTCGGTCTCCCATAGCTTCCCATGCTGTGCACAAGTCAGTCGAAATTGGCGGTGTTATAAGGTATCATTCATTTAGACGCTTCCATTACGTAAAAATAGGACCGTGTTTCATACTTACGTTTTGTAGATACTAGCGGTCACCCGTCTTTCGCGGTTCGTAAATAAATGCAATTTTACATGTACAAATACATCACCACCCTGAGCCCGCCGAGTTTTTATTGCAAACAATTTTACCAACTCCCTAATTTATTTGGCCTACCGATTGCCAGTGATCAGTCGTTTTATTTAATTCATTTTATCAACTTTTTCTTTGTTGCCCCCACCCCCGTATTGTCCCCTATCCTCCCGTTCTTTCCACTGTTTCCCTTTTAGCTCACACCCCTCTTCTCCTTTTTATCCGCACTACCTGTTATGTCTCTATAGTATCATGGTTTTAGTACTTCTTCCTAGTCAACTGCTATTGTGAAAGTGAAACATAAAATGTACAATTTTTAAGTCAGTATAAGTAGGCCCTAAGCTCCAAAAATTTATAACGGCTATTGTTGTATTTTTGCCATATTCGCAAAGTTTTGATGGTCACCCACGAATTGCGGATTGTTAAATAATATCGCCAACCCATGGCACCCATGCACTCTCCTCACTCATTTTGATTTTCCCGTGTTAATTCTTCCCACTAAGAGGCGGCGTGTTGATACGTGATGACGCGAACTAAATGATACGTGTTTTTTTGTTTGACGCGGCGTGTTGATACGCGAAGACGCAAGATTTATTTTGTTTGACGCGATTTAGTTGTTAGGCGGACAAAGTAACTGATGCTCACTATTTTGAGGTCCCTGGATATTTTTAAGGTATTTTTGCTCATTTTAGACTTTAAATCACTAAGATTGAAAAAATGAGGTGAATATGCAGCGTAACTCGGTGAATGATTAGGTTTGCAAAAGTGAAATTTGCAGTTGCATCAGCACCGTTTGAGTTTTTATCACGAAAAGTTTTGCAACTCGGTAATTTGTTATAGATGGCCAGATAGTCCGATCAATATGTGCAAAAAATTAACCAGGGCACTTTATAACAGAGATTTATGTTTACCAGGACATTATACGGTTCACATTTATCTGCTTTGCATGTTAAAATGGTTTTATGTTTATAGTATGCCTATAAATATAATGATGAGCAGAATAGTAATCCAAATAACGTGTTCGCCCTTCCAAAAAACTGACGTAGTAATGAATACCCTTTATTGTTCTCATCAATAACTATAGCAAATTAAGCATATAATAATTTATGTGTTGCTATGCTATGACTTACAATTAACATTAACTAAAAATGTTGATGTATTTTGATAGAACAAGAGATCACCCCTGCAGAAAAGGCAAGGTACTTTGCAATTACAACAAAGGAAATGAGCAAATTGGAAGGTAAAGTGGTTTAATATTTTCAAGTGATTGTTAAAACATGATTTCATACATGAAGTCGGTAGACTCCATAATACACTACATGTAGAGTGACATGTACTATTACCCTTAGTTACAAATTCTTTTTGAAAATCAAGCACTATGTATAATTAAGCATGGATGCAGAGCAGAGCACAATGTGGGCATTGTTTATACCTTTACATGGAAGATACACATTCTCGCTTCACTTGATCTAAACAACTTGGAGTCTCACTGGCTTGATTCTCATCAACATATCAGCATATGTGCATTATCAAGTCCAATTTCTCTATCAACAAGTGATATGCATTTATTAACCTATAAATATATTTGGGGTAAAAATAAACAATATAAAATAACTACTATTTTAATTAATTTTAATTAAGAACATTATTTGGGGTAATGGAAATGGCATACTATAAGTACACTCAAGTAGTAAGGACACAACATTTAATCAAATTGTTCCATGGATCATTTTGAACTTTTTTTCAATAGAAATTGTTTTGACATATTGATAACCAACTTCACACTTCATATTTAATGGCCTTTTACCTTGTAAAAATTACTAGTCTCAAAATGTTTATGCCATTTTGTTCCATACATATTTTTATAAGTTTTTATTACCACATATGATGACTAGAACAGCAATAATTTTTATATTTATTTCAGAAAAAATGCTTACGAACAGAAATGCTTTGACCATCACGGATTCCCTGTTCTTCAGGAATCATCTCTGCCTAGCATTTGTGTTCGGAAACGGCAACAGGGCCTGTGAGATACATAAAGTCACAATAGGGGATTACGAAAGGCGGAAAGAACGTCGTGATGTGACAGCAATTAACGTAATGTATCAACTTCCACAAAATAGTATTAGTGTGTGCGGGTTTGTGTGTGTGTGTTACAAAGTTTCCCAATAAAGCGTAAGACTCTGGGTACCGAGAGTTTGCTAATAAGAAAAGTATGTACAGGTTTTTGTTTGGTATTTATGTCTTTAAAGAAATAGGATGTTTTAATTTTATGAACCAAGAAAGGTTAACAGTTTTACATTACATAGGTATGATAGGTACATACATGTACTCATTTTGCTTCAAACATCTCTCAAGCTTTACAGTGAGACATTGGACCACATCAATTTTGCACTCATATTTTATAATAAAGCATAATCATTAATTTTTGTTGTACATGACAGATTGGAATAGTATAAATAACAGCTTATGAGGTTAATTAATCTGGTTTTAATCTTATACCAAGCAAAGCCCATGCATACTGTTGTTGTTGACAACATCTTTATCCTCCCAAATCTTAATGTTGTTGTTGTATACACATATTACTTTTATTCGCTGTCGTAGTGCATGTTAGTAACCATTGGTTACTGCTCCAAGCCAGGGCTCAAACACCTGTTCTGAATTTTGATATGCCATAGGCTTTGTGTTGTGATCATTTCGATCAGTGGTTCGTAACAAAGAAAGTGTGATCCAGTTGACATAGCAACTGACATATTCTAACGTGCGCTACACCAGTGAATACTGTCATAATGGTATGTTACAATTGTTTAATGAGGGTGGTGTAGAAATTTAATCTGATGCGTTGTGACAAATTGAATAATGTTATTGTAATTGCATTTTCTCAATATTGTGCTATTTTGGTTGTGAAGTGAGTGAGAATAACCAGTAATGTGATTTGATGTCTTGCATCATCTGGTGGCATTATTTGAGTAAAGATTAACAAACTGCAGTACTTCTATGGTGCACTACACTCTAAATCTAAGAAATTACAAATTTGATGAGAAAAAACCCTTGAGATGGCAACTTCTACACTAGAGTAAGGTATGCCTTAAAAGACAGAGACTTAAGAATAAGTATTTACATTCACAGTATTATTGAATGTTTCCCTCATTCCTCAAAACTTTCTGTTTATAAGATTTAATATTTCCATAAATATTTGATTTTGAGCCAAAAATTTAGAAAATATCCAATGTTCCGCATGCAGAATTGAATTGATTGGCAATTGCATATGTTGAACACATGATTTCACTGGTATCAATCAAAAGAGGACAACCATACCTATAAATAGGGATGCCCACTCTCAATACAGTTTCCACTAGAACGATTTTTCAGTTACGGTGTGCGTGCACTCACACACGTATTGTCTATGGAGAAACTGATCGATACAAGAAATCCCAGGCATGTTAAATGGCGTACATACTTGTTTTGATCCAAATGTAGGCCTATATCAGGGTGTTTCAAGAAATTCCTGATTCCACCAGAAAACATTCACCAAACTTTTTCCTGTTTGGTCAGTAAATAGAGAGGACCTTCCTGCATGAAGAGATCAACTTTTTTAATGAAAAATTTAATGAGATGAGAACTACAACAGGTTGAAGTGACACCATTCCGTGCATCAGGTGTTCAAACGCAATTATCTCCGAATTTGGAGTGAATCAGACAAGCAAACTTACATACTCTTAGGGATTCAATCATGTTTCACCGTTGTTCATCACCGCGTTTAACAACGATGCGACAGCGTCGTCTGCGTGGTTTACTTCGCGAGGGCAGCTTTAGCTGCCCGAGCGAAGTAAACCACGCAGACGCTACCGGACGCGAAGTTGTTAAACGGTGATGAACAACGGTGAAACATGATTGAATCCTTTCAACAACGAAAAGAAGCTAAATATCGTATAATTCACGATTCTTTTACGAGGAATGTCAGTTAATCATTGCCACTCAGCCTTACAAAAACTTCGATGATTTCTCTTTTGATATCAACAATAAAACTACAGAATAAAACGGCAATGTTTAGCCGTTACCTGAAAAATACTGAATTCAACTTGTAAGCTGGCATACGCACAAAGGTTCCAGGCATAACAAATTTTACGCGCTCTCGCGTATCGCGTAGTCTCGCTCGCGTTCGCGTATACGCTACAGTAAAAGTGTGGGTTCATCACGGTTTAACAACGGTTGGCTCCTGTACAAAGGTATAGGAAGAGTTGTTGAAATAAAATTTAACTATTTATGAAGACAAAATGTGTAGGATGTTAAGAAATTTAAGAATGTTTAAGCCTACATGGCCCATTTCAAATCATGCACTTCCCGTGCACTTCTCACTACCATGTCCATTTCATAGGGAGTATAAAAACCGGGGACCATCATGGCTTCCATGCACACAGTGTATTGCTCAATGTAGTAAAGATAACCTTTGAGTTGGAGAAAATTTCTCAAAATTGGTAGTGATTAATGTTACCAAACTTATGCCATGATGAAATATAATAATTTTTGAAGATAAAATGTGCTGACCTTAAAAGATTGAACAATGTTTAAGACTACCGCTTTTCATTTGAAATAATGCACTTATTGTTCATCTCCTCTATGGAGATATTTTCCATGGCGGCCATCTATGATCATGCTTGAGGTTTCAACAAACAAACCATGGGTTTTGAGGTCTTATAGTTTTTGTTGTATGTCAACAAAATCGATTAAATTTTCAGGATGATCTTATTTTCATGTTGTTATAAGCAAATATAATGTTCCAGATAAGATAGTTAATAAATACATTAAGAAAAAGTACCTTAAAGTTGCACTTTCTGTTAGTATTCCTTTTTGGACTTAAACTTTTTAACATGTTCTAGCAGCCCTATATAAAACCGTGACACTCGAAGGCCATATCTCTGGAATGAAACGTCCGATTAAGATTATTTAAACGCCAAAATGTTTCTTTCATCAATTCCCATCCAATAAGTTAGGTCTGAATCAATTTAAAAGTACTTCAATTTTTAGTGGACATGCCTACTATAAAGGGTGCTTATAACAAAATCAAGATTTTTTAATTTGTATGTACTGCCTCAGACTATTCACAACAAATGATTTTTTTCATTACGATGCTGAGTTTAAGGTTGCGAAATGCTTTTAGCATTTTCATCACATTAGCTTACTCAAACCGAGTGCTCTTAATCATGAAGATATCAACTCCATTTTTTGCAAGAATTATATTTTGTATCAATGTTTTCAAAACAGTTTTATTAAGTTAAAGATGTTAACTCCAAACTAAACTCCAGTAAAGTACACGACTTTTATAATGTTATCAAAATTAACCAAATGGATTCATGTCTTGCATCAAATTTAATATCTCAATGTACTTACTTTTATATTCAATTTATGTAATACACAGGTTACTGACCACAAGACCATAACCAGTCATGGCTCAACATTCATTTGTATAGATGGTCTGGAGCCACGGTGGCTCAAGTTATACGTTGATTACGTAAGACCTCCCTGCAAGGCAGAAGAGGAGTACTTGTTTTTGAACAGCAAGGGGAAGATGGCAGATAAAATCAGCAGGGACTTAACAGTCCATTTCCAGCAGACCACCAACATAATGAAGAATGTCACATTGATTAACATTCGACACAACACAGTCAGCACTGTAAGTGAAAGAACTGGGCATATCCTTATAGCTGTGTTCATAATGTATATAGGAATCTGATTTCTTGCATTCCCTTTAACCATGGTGTATAGCTTTATGAGATGATATAACACAATGATTAATTGATTCAAAGCTCCCAAAACTATTTTCTTAGTAAAATGCAGATTTGTCTTGGATTGAGAGTGAAGGTACTGCCTAGAGTGGTCATGCACTATCTATTGTCTAACATAACACTCAATAATTGTTTTTTTTATATCTTGCAGTTCATTGTTTTACTTAAAGTAATAGCAGGCCCATAATGTATGTGGTGGTAGTTACAAACAGTGGCTAAAAACAATAACATTCTTATCTAATTCCATCAACAATAATGTTACCCATAGACAAAATCATGATGAAAGATACAACAAAATATAAGATTGATTTTAAGTGATAGTTTTCTACCAAATTGTGCAGTCACAAAACCTGTTTAGTTTGGATGTTTATAGTTTTGTTGGCTTTAGACTTTTTTTAAAATCAAATGTTATCGACATATTCACGTATATTAATAGGTTGAGCTTCTGGTCCCTAATAGTTGATATACTTTACTATATAAACAAAGACCAATCCCATTATGCAGAACAGAGTGTCTTTTAAGTGAAAGATGTGGCTATTATGTGACCTGTGCAACCGGACATGGAGAACACCCTAACTTACTGGTTCTTACCCACGTGATATGACACGATATAACACAAGTTAGCATGTGTGCCTCGACGTAAAACGCATATAGCTATTTGAACCAATCGGAAGGCGCATAGCAATAACGGGACTGTTCGATTTTCAGCCTTAGGTAATTCTTTGTAAAATGTAGGACTTGATTTGATTAAATTTTGTAATACTTATATTTTTATTTGAATTGAAGTGTTTCAGAATGAGAATAAAGGTATTGTTTTTAACCAGTACTGTCATGTATCTATCGTCTCATATAACATGGACGACATCATTATTTTTGGCGTAAAACAACTCGGCTTTGATGTCGTCTGTGTTATATGAGTTGATAGATGCACTCTAGCGGCTAAAAACAATACCTTTATTATCTAAATCATAAACATGTAGTATGTGTGACTTACTTTATGCAAATACTTGGTTATAAGTGTATTTCTGTTTACCATAATCAATTTATATTAATAAGATAGCACATTATTGTTAACGCTTTTCATGTCTTTCTCTATCAAATTTGTTTACCATAGCTTGGAAACCTCTACAAAAACGGTCATTTTGAGGGGAGGAATTCTGTTTTGTTGTCTTCTAATATTGGCATGCATTACATGATACATTGGATGATTGGAAATATAATTTTTTTTTATTATTGTCATGTATTTATTCCAAAGATTTTTTGAAGATTCCCAATTATAAACATTTTGCTTAATTATGGCATCATTCAAACCATGATATTGTGTTCCAGAGAGTTTCACAGAAGTTGCAGTTTGGATATGCAATGACTTCATTGTAACTTGGTAAGAAACTTAAAACTGTATTAATTACCATAATGGATGGAAGAGACAAAATCCCGATATGTATGGTCATCAGCACAGTGCTACTGATTGCAAGTGTATTCTTTTATGATTTTAGCTTAGATATAGTTACATTCCATATGCACATTCTTATTGTTTCCATAATCTCTCAAATGATTGGAAATAGACATTTTTATTATTATCATGTACAGTATTTACGGCTTCGTTTAATACATGCTTTTGTGTATGTACCAGAAAGTTTCACAGAAACTTTCACTTTGGATATGCAATCAACTTAATTGTAAGTAAGAAACTTAAAACTGTATTACCATGATGGATGGAAGAGACAAAATCCCGATATGTATGGTCATCAGCACAGTGCCACTGATTGCAAGTATATTCTTTTATGATTTTAGCTTAGATATAGTTATGTTCTATATGCATGTTCTTATTGTTTCTATAATCTCTCACTCATATAGTGACATTAGCAGTAGTCTAGTAGATAGTCAACTTGGCAGATTTTTCCCTAACAAACATTTACACTAACCCTATCCTATATCATATACATATAACCTTTGACAAGAGCATATTTCGAGCATACATCGTGTATTTATTGCATTGAATCGCAATTAACTCTGATTGGCTGCTGAGGCAATCTGCTGTTGCCGAGTGGAAATGTATAAATGAAGTTTGCATCATACATATCGTTAACTCCAACTTTGCAACGTCACAAGAGTATGCGCTTGTCAAAGGTTAGGTGGACAACATCATCATCTGCACTGCATGATAAATGTGTTTTCTGTTAATTAAACCAAATCACATTAGATAGCACATAATTATTCTTTTGCACAATTTTAAGCTTTCCGTATTATTTCTTAATCAAATTTGTTTATCAAAGCTTTTGAATCCTCTACAGAAATGTTCATTTAGTGATCAGTGTTACATGTGATACTTTACAGAGTAGCGTGATGCTTGGAATCGAATTCCTTCTAAGGGAGGAGCTCTGTTTGTTGTCTTCTAACATTGGCATGCAGTATATGGTACATCGGATGATTGGAAAGAGACATTTTTATTATTGTCATGTACAGTATTTACGGCATCATTTAATACATGCTTTTGTGTACGTACCAGAAACTTTCACTTTGGATATGCAATTAACTTAATTGTAAGTAAGAAACTTAAAACTGTATTACCATGATGGATGGAAGAGACAAAATCCCGATATGTATGGTCATCAGCACATGCAGTGCCACTGATTGCAAGTGTATTCTTTCATGATTTTAGCTTATAGTTATATTCCAAATGCATGTTCTTATTGTTTCTATAATCTCTCACTCATATAGTGACATTAGCAGTAGTCTAGTAGATAGTCAACTTGGCAGATTTTTCCCTAACAAACATTTACACTAACCTTATCCTATATCATATACATATAACCTTTGACAAGAGCATATTTTGAGCATACATCGTGTATTTATTGCATTGAATCGCAATTAACTCTGATTGGCTGCTGAGGTAATCTGCTGTTGCCGAGTGGAAATGTATAAATGAAGTTTGCATCATACATATCGTTAACTCCAACTTTGCAACGTCACAAGAGTATGCGCTTGTCAAAGGTTAGGTGGACAACATCATCATCTGCACTGCATGATAAATGTGTTTTCTGTTAATTAAACCAAATCACATTAGATAGCACATAATTATTCTTTTGCACAATTTTAAGCTTTCCGTATTATTTCTTAATCAAATTTGTTTATCAAAACTTTTGAAACCTCTACAGAAATGTTCATTTAGTGATCAGTGTTACATGTGATACTTTACAGAGTAGCGTGATGCTTGGAATCGAATTCCTTCTAAGGGAGGAGCTCTGTTTGTTGTCTTCTAACATTGGCATGCAGTATATGGTACATCGGATGATTGGAAAGAGACATTTTTATTATTATCATGTAGAGTATTTACGGCTTCATTTAATACATGCTTTTGTGTATGTACCAGAAAGTTTCACAGAAACTTTCACTTTGGATATGCAATCAATTGTAAGTAAGAAACTTAAAACTGTATTACCATGATGGATGGAAGAGACAAAATCCCGATATGTATGGTCATCAGCACAGTGCCACTGATTGCAAGTGTATTCTTTTATGATTTTAGCTTATAGTTATATTCCAAATGCATGTTCTTATTGTTTCTATAATCTCTCACTCATATAGTGACATTAGCAGTAGTCTAGTAGATAGTCAACTTGGCAGATTTTTCCCTAACAAACATTTACACTAACCTTATCCTATATCATATACATATAACCTTTGACAAGAGCATATTTTGAGCATACATCGTGTATTTATTGCATTGAATCGCAATTAACTCTGATTGGCTGCTGAGGTAATCTGCTGTTGCCGAGTGGAAATGTATAAATGAAGTTTGCATCATACATATCGTTAACTCCAACTTTGCAACGTCACAAGAGTATGCACTTGTCAAAGGTTAGGTGGACAACATCATCATCTGCACTGCATGATAAATGTGTTTTCTGTTAATTAAACCAAATCACATTAGATAGCACATAATTATTCTTTTGCACAATTTTAAGCTTTCCGTATTATTTCTTAATCAAATTTGTTTATCAAAACTTTTGAAACCTCTACAGAAATGTTCATTTAGTGATCAGTGTTACATGTGATACTTTACAGAGTAGCGTGATGCTTGGAATCGAATTCCTTCTAAGGGAGGAGCTCTGTTTGTTGTCTTCTAACATTGGCATGCAGTATATGGTACATCGGATGATTGGAAAGAGACATTTTTATTATTGTCATGTATTTATGTAAAAGATCTTTTGCAGAATGTCACATTTGTCCAAACATTTTGCTTTATTACAGCCTCATTTAATACATGCTATTTTGTATGTACCAGAAAGTTTCACAGAAACTTTCACTTTGGATATGCAATCAACTTTATTGAAAGTAAGAAACTTAAAACTGTATTACCATGATGGATGGAAGAGACAAAATCCCGATATGTATGGTCATCAGCACAGTGCCACTGATTGCAAGTGTATTCTTTTATGATTTTAGCTTAGATATAGTTACGTTCCATATGCATTGTTTGTTTATGCATTGTTATTGTTTCCCTTATCTCTCACACTCATATAGTGACATTAGCAGTAGTATAG
The DNA here is from genome assembly GCF_039555335.1 of Amphiura filiformis. Lineage (NCBI taxonomy): Eukaryota > Metazoa > Echinodermata > Ophiuroidea > Amphilepidida > Amphiuridae > Amphiura > Amphiura filiformis. Next base: position 51,611,756 of record NC_092640.1, read on the forward strand.
TAGATAGTCAACTTGGCAGAATTTTCCATAACAAACATTTACACTAACCCTATCCTATAATCATTTAGCATTTGATGAGAGCATACATCGCATATTTACTGTCTTGAAACGCACATCTCTGATTGGCTGCTGCGGCAATCTGCTGATGCTGAGCAGACATGTATGAATGAACTTTGCATTGTATGTGTTAGCTCAAAACTTTGCAACATCACTGAAGTATGCGCTCGTCAAATGTTAAGTGGAAAAGATAATCATCTGCACTGCATGATAAATGTGTTTTCTATTACCAAATTAGATTTAAGATAGCACATCATTGTTTTACTGCACACAACTTTTTAAAGTTTTAAAGACTGTGGTTTAAAAGCTGTCCACAGTCTTTCTTTATTACATTTGTTTATCAAAGGTTGGCCACATATTACAAATGTTTGTGGCATTATCATGATTATAGACAAAGGTTCAATACATTATGGCCATTAAAACACCTTTGGTACTGAATCACTACAATGGAGCCTTAACAAGGGCAGCAAATGGACGCAGCGGCACAGGGAATTCGGACCCTTTCCCTTAAAATCAAAATGAAATGTTCAAAATCATTAGTATATGGTTATTTCACATTTTAGACCCAGATGGTTGGTTGCTGTGTGCATAAATGATGATATAGATACTGTTCTTGCTATGAGTTTGAAATATTGGACTACAATACATCTTGCCCAATATTTTTAAAACTCATAAGATTATTCAATAAATATTCAATTTCATACAATTGATGTTGTCAAACTTTTTTAAGCTGCCATTTGGCAACAAAATGGAATTAGATTTTGTTTGGTGACCCCACATAAGTAGTCGTAGAAGGTATTCCTGAGCAATAATAGAGCAAAAATTAAGACGGTGGGTGTTATCTCAATCTGTTTTGGGCTGGAATGGCCCACAGCTATATAATATTTTCTTTCACTTGAATGTATATAAAAAATACAGGTGTATGATCATTGCTCACCGACGGAATGTGGCGTAGTCCACAGGCACATGGGACATGGACCTGGAACAGCTTCCACATATTACCGCCACTGTAAAGGGGTTGAAGATGCTATACAGGCATTTCTCCTGATTAAAAGAGCCAACGCAGCTAAAGCACAAGCAGTAAGTTACTTTGACATCCAGCTGACACATATAATAAAGCAGTGAAAATATCAATGATAAATCTGATATAAACACTGAAAATGTACACAATGGAATACGTAACTGAAGATAACACTGAAAAGGAAATGACCTATGAGAAAAAGATCTTTTTAGTTCTAAATGTAAATTGCTATTATTCAACTACAATGAAATATGAACTGAAATATGTGAAACTTATTGGATGATCATTCCTGCTGAAATGAATTTATTTACACTGAAATGAGCTGGTCAGTTATATGTTGTTAAGGAAACTAATTGCCTTGGATCAATGTTCATTATATAGCAGACAATATTTATACACATTTAAATGTAACATTACCCCACAATACATCACAGCCACCTATGCATTGCTATTTTCAGAAGATATCAGAATGGGCTCCTGTTCAGGCTGTTGTGTACTTGTTGAATGTCAATGTTGTAGTACAATAAGATAAGCTACATGTCTGCATGCAAATTTTTGATATGACATATTTCAACATGCCCACACATTATCCAACTTATTGACCTAAAGAAAATTTAACCTTCTTAAGGCATTGAAAAGGTTTCAGAATAGTGCTACAATCAGAGAATAAACCTGAACAGGTTTAAAAATCATAAAGCTTATAAGCAAAATGACATTGAAAATCTGTCTGGGCATGATTGGGTTTTTTAATGACGCTATTTGTTATTTTGGGGCACTTTACTCTGTATGGTATTTACACATTGTTCTAAGGAATGTGTACCATCAAGGACACAAAAAACCAAATATTTAGTACTAAAAATGCAGAAAAAGCTAATTTCCTTACATTTTTGGTAAAATTTTCACAGCATGTAATATAACAAATGGGTGCAGTGTGTGTTCTTTCTTCGTAAAAAATATAAACTTGCCTTATAAACCTGAATGAAAATGACACCCATGTGTTTTACCAAACTTACTTTTGATTTGAAGTTATGCATATTGGTATGTGCACTTAAAAAACAGAAAGTTTATTTTCTGGTACAAATTAACTGTTTCCATGCTTCTTATGTACAGACAAATTAAAGTGGAATATGTTAATAATGACACTGCCACAAAACTTTATATATAAAAACTAATAAACAGCAATTGAATAATATAATATATTGCATATTTTTTGTTTAACAGTACACAGAAAAAGCAGCAAGACTGACTGAATGTAGTAAGTTAAATTAATTTTAATTTAGATCTTGGCGTTTTTTGTCGGTACAATTAGCTGTATCAAAATAATTATACATATGGCCATGTGTCCTGAACTCGCCACCCTTAGCGTTACATCGCAAATATTATGAATTTTTACACCGAGTTTTCTAATTAAATTATCTCCACAATTATCAACCCTAAACTAGCCAAAGTATACATTTTTGGAAAGCTGAATAGTCTGGGTTTAATGGGAGTGATCATTGTTAAACAAATCATCAAATTAATATGATGCTATGCCTTTCTATCCCTCATGAATATGCCACAGAATTACACATATGAAATTCCATATTTCTCCAGCTACGCAGCCAACTATTTTAGAGCTATCACTCAAAATTAATTTGGTTGTACTGTGCTTGAAGCCATTCCCTCTGTTGTGTTCTTCCATCAGTTGCACTTACCTGAAGGGGGCACCCCTATGAAATCCCATTGCTTTTGTACAGGGCTTAACTTTCCAGTTGGTTTTCTCTGCAGAGAAAATATACCGATCTGCCTTTTCTTTTGTAATTATTGAAAGTTGATTTCATTGAACAGAAATGAACAATTTGGAATTGTTTCACAAAGAGGTATTTATTTTATGGCATTTTTTGTTATTTTCCCCAGTGAGTGCAACAGTTCCCCTTCATGTCAAAGGGCGTGATATAGAATAGCCAATGTGAGACAAAAACAACCAATGTGGTGAAGCGGTCTATCGCAAGTGAAATTATGTCGACCAAAAAAAAACAAATGTTTTTCAATTGAATGAAACTTATCTTTACCAATGATATGGTGGACCAATCTGTTTTCTGTGGTCTACTGACTAAAATCCAACTCTGGCATAATTATAATTGTATTTAAGAAATGTACAAAGTCTTGCTTCATTTTCTTCACTAACATTTCTATTTGTAGCTATTTTGATATATATCATTGTGTTTCTACAGGAACTGAAGAAGATGAAATAGGTGATGAAACGGTTGATGAAATGGATGTATCGGATCACGTAAGAAGCATTTTTTGTTGATCATATATCCCCAGAATAATACTGCAGAAGATTGTTCGATTACAGAAGGTGCAGTTCTTAATTTGTTGGAAGTTTGACTTGTTTAAAAATCAGGACAATATCGATTACAGTGTGAATTAAGTATACAGACACTTTACCCAATTAGGTAATACTTTCCTATGAATTAATAACATAAACTTTGAGTATACTTGAATAGATCTGACATGAAAAACAATTGTACCTGTTTAACTTGCCAAAGATCCCTTAAATAGCATTATGCAATTCATTTGCAGAACACTCGATCAGCACCAGCTACGCGAAGTAGATGTCCGGGTAAGTTTAGCCAGTTTTGACATGTGTCTAAACTCTGCAATTTAAAGCCTTAATGTACGATTTCCGTCAAATTTTGATTTTGTTATTCTTTATTCAAAACTAGATTTTGCGGTTCTCGGGTTGGGCAGTTATCGTAATAGGCCTATCTCTAATTGCCCAACACTCGTATACCCATACCTGCCCTAAAAAAACCATAGCTCAATCAATAAATATAGGCTCAATCGATCCAATTTTATATCACTGTAGGCCTAATGCTTTCCGATGCACGCACTGCGCCCGTCGGTACTCCGCACACACACCCGTTGATACTCTGCGATAGCGCTCCACGCGCACACAATAGCGCGCGGACGGACGGACACTCTGTGATTAGTATTATGATGTTGAAACAATATTAGTAATAACAGTTGCTGTCCATTTTAGGTTGAAATAACAAGGTAAAGTGAAAGAACCCCCACTGGTTATTTTGGTCATTTAACACACAGTTCTATGGGAGGACATATGATCATAATTTTTAAATTATGATAATATGTCGAACTTGGCTCTGATAACCTACAAAGACAACAAATTTAGCCGATTCCATTTAGGTGCAAGTTGGGACATGTGTAAACATTACAAATATGCAAAAAAATCAGGTTTGAAATCAATAAACCAATTTCATATTATAAGATCGTACATTATGGCTTAAACATCCAGCCAAAAGATTGACCGGATAACTACTTTGAAAACTTATTCTTAAACACTTGAAAAGTTACTACAATGATTTCATTTGTTCCCTTCCTGTTTTGGATTTACCAAAATCTATGACAATGTATTATTCTTTAAATCCCACAGAAAGTGACCATGAGGAAGACAGAGGTACGTACAACACCATTCATTGATGTTTTGGTATTTGATTTTCATTTTACACATTAAAATAATTATTGTTGTAACAGTCGTCTTTGTTATTGATAATAATTGGCAATAAAAAATCACTTTAGTTATATCTAAACAAGCAGGATATATATTTTCTGCATAGAAACAACCAGTGTCAGCCGAGTACAAGATTCCTGAAAATAATATTTATATTTCATACACTCTTAGAATCGTCACCCAATCAGAATAACTATGCACTTGTGCCGAGATGCTAATGCGCCCAATGCACTCGCCACTACGTAGCTTGTGCATTGAACGCATTAATATCTCAGCGCGCATGAGTCCAATATCTCTCTCAACAAGTGATACGTATTTATTAACCTGTAATTAACTGATGGACAGTGAAAATAGACATGTCAACTAGCCACAAGAACTGAAAACATTGTATGTTAATTCCCATTTACACCTGTTTACATATGTTGATGCTTCTCATTTTTGATTTTGTTATAGGGGTTATAGTTGTTCGGACTAATGATGATGATGATGATGATGATGAGCATGACCACCAATGGCAGGTGAATACAAATAACTTTTTTTTTTCTTTACAATATTATTTTTGAATTGAACTACCTCAGCGTCATTTACTTATGTTTGGCTACAAATATCTAAATATTCAAATATACAAATAAATATACAAATACAGCATGCCCCTTCATAAACGAGCATTTTTCATGCGAAATGTCGAAATTAAGTTTTAGCATATATGACAAGAGCTCGTGTTTATTCTTATACACCTTCCTTTAATTTGTAGACTGACTCTACGAAAGGATGTCACAGCAAGGATGGGAGTTGTAGGAAGGTAAATATGTTTATGTACAAATAATTTCTTGCAGATTAATTCATTTAGCCAAAATATTGTGAAATTAGAATAACGTTCTGGTCCGTCCGTTCGTCCATCCATCCATCCATCTATCTAGGCTATGTCAATACACTGTTGGATGTAGCCCTCCTCATGATCACTCCATACCTTTCTATCTAATGCTACTCTGCTACTCTCGCCCATGGTGTACCAATATATGATGTTATAATCTCTCCACCTCCTCTTCTGTCTACCTCTTCTTCTTTTTCCAATTCTTGGTTGCCATTCTAACAATCGCTTTGTCCATCTGTTATCATTTCTTCTGGCAACATGTCCAGCCCATCTCTATTTTGATTGTTTGATTTTTCTCAGAATGTCTGCAACACCGGTCAGCTGTTTGATGGTTGAACACCTTACTTTGTCTCGCAGTGAGATGTTCATGATCATTCAATTGGCATATTATATACTTGTTAATGAGTAATCCGGGCCAATAATGTGGAAAGCCTGTCGTGAAATAACATACAGCAATTGAAATGTTAATAAATTTGTATGTCTTAAAATTCTTAACATTTTGGTTTGTATACCTCGGAATATTCCTCGGTTCCAAAGGCAAAATGTTTTGATTTTTCACAACGTCCTCCAAATTACCGATGCGCAGTTATTAAACGTCCTCCAAATAACCGATGCGCAGTTATTAACCTCTAAATGTTAAACCTAACACTTTTGTTACAATATCATTTTGCACACAGAAGAACAGGGCATGGTCCTTTGCAGCCAAAGAAGAGTTGTACAGGGTGCTGGGGCGGCAAATCCAGTCGGGATATGTTAATAAAGAGAAAGTAAGAATTTCATCATTGTCATACTTACTAACAATTCCTTTAAATATGAAAGTAATTGATGCAATTGTAATCATTAACCCTTCTCTTACCATGGGGGGGGGGCTACCACCCCTGGTGTTTTAAATATTTTGCGCAAAAATGCTTAAAATTACCGTCAAGTGGGTCTATGAAGTTTTAAGTTAATCCTTTCTGGTCATTTTAGCGGAAAAAACATCTTCCTTTAGGTCAGGGTCTTGTCAAAGTCAAGGTATGGGCCGTGGTGGTGTTTGCCAACATAATTGGGTTTGTACATTACTTTTGTCACCTTTTTTGGTATATTTATCCTATTTTTTATTACTAGTTACGGGCCTAAAACTCTCTAATTATTCTAATATTGTCAATTCTCTGCATTTAGAGCTCAAAAATGGGTAGCAATGCAAAATAATAATTTTTTCCTATAGGAAAGCGTGTAATTTGATTTTGGCACATTTTGATGACTTGCATAAGTTATCAAGTCATTATGACATCATACTAGGTACATTGGTATCAATGGAAAGATTGACGAATCATATCAGGTGCTTAATAAAAAATTTCCAGAGGGGGTAATAAACCCACCCACCACCTCCCTCGGGTCCTCCCCCTTAATAAACAATGTTACAAAAATGACTTGGTAAGAGGAGGTTTAATGTATGGAATTGTTAAAATTGAATAATTATGATTTTTCTGCTCCAAAATATTTGAGTTACATTGGAAACTAAAGATAGACAATTGTTTCAAGGTATTTTCAGTATGTGTCTATCATGCCAAGTGTGCCCCAGTATTATGGATGGCCCCTAATAAATGAAATGATGCAAAATGCTTGCAATGAGTCTATTCACCAACTTTTGAACAATGCCCAATTGTGTAAGAAAATTATTATAATAAAGTGTCACTCTCTTAATTACGTCAACGCATCAATTATATATAATGCTTTCTTTAAATGCAGGCAAAGAAGTTGATCGAGCAATCAGTGATCTTGAGCCGTGAAGGATTTCAAAGAGCATATGATAAGGCAAGATGGGAGAGCTACAAGTTTCAGTAAGTAATACTTGTTTTGTTAAGAAATGTTGGAAAAAAGTAAACAGTCAACTGGACAGCCTTATCAAAGAGTCTCCAAAACAAGAACCTTTAATCATTCTGGGGGACTTCAATGCTCGAGTAGGTTCTGATCATGATGCATGGCCCACCTGCCTTGGGCACTTTGGAGTTGGAAAGATCAATGACAACGCCAACGCCTTCTGGAAGTGTGCTCCTACTACAACCTCTGCATCACCAATACCTTCTTCAGCACCAAACCCCACCACAGAGTTTCCTGGAGACACCCGAGATCTAAACATTGGCATCAACTGGATCTCATCATCACCAGACGGCCATTTCTCAAGAACTTTCTTGTTACTAGGACATACCATAGTGCAGACTGCGACACTGACCACTCACTTATCTGCTCAACAATCAGGCTGCTCCCCAAGAAGTTTCACCGATCAAGACAGCAAGCAAAGCCTTGTGTGGATGTCACAATGACTGCCTGCAAAGACAGGGTAACCAGCTTCAACACCTTGCTGGCAACTTCTCTGTCCACAAATACTAACTACACTAATTCCACTGAACAGTGGGATCATATAAAGACGGTCACTCACTCGGCTGCTCTGTCTTCATTCGCAAAAAGAAAGGAGGCCAAAGCAACGATTGGTACCCAGTGTATGCTGAGAGACTCAAACCACTCATAAAGGCCAAGCGCATGGCACTGAAAGACCATAAAGATTCTCCATCGGACAAGTCACAGCAGACCTTGCAGACAACTAGAAAGGATGTCCAAAAGATGGTCAGACAATGCACAAACGAGTATTGGCTAGACCTCAGTGCCAAGATCCAGCAAGCTTCTGATTCCGGGAACATTAAAGGAATGTACGATGGCATCAAGAAAGCAGTTGGCCCGACCAGACGCATAAAACAGTCCCTCTGAAGTCAACATCAGGTGACATAATCACAGACAAGACCAAACAGATGGAGAGATGGGTAGCACATTACTCAGAGCTGTACTCCAGGGAGAACATAGTTCACCAGTCCGCCCTTGACGCTATCGAACGTCTCCCAGTGATGCCCCACCTGGATGATCTTCCAACCATCGAAAGAATTGGACAAAGCATTAGACAAGTTACCATCAGGTAAGGCCCCAGGCAAGGACTGCATACCTGCAGAAGTCATCAAATGCGGAAAGGCCACTTTGTTAGAACCACTCCACAAGCTTCTTTGGATGTCTGTAAGCGTGACTTGAAAGGATGTCTGTAAGCGTTCTGACGGCCTGAAAAGGGGAGAAGACGTTATCCAGAAAGCTGCTGATGAAAAACGAGCAAGGCGCAAAGCCAGTCAGTGTGAAACATTCAAACCAACCCTACCAGATGCATCAGTCTTCAGATGCCAGGTCTGCAACAAAATCTGCAAGTCTCGCATTGGTCTATTCAGCCACACAAGATGATGCTTTCCAACCACCTCAGACGGCGCTACTCCATAGTCTGTGAAGACTGACGGATGCCAACAACAAGGGTCCTTTGAGACAAATGTATGTAATAAAGGTTACAAGTTAGGAACTTTTGAATTTGTGTTTTCCCAGTTATCAAAATATGACTGATTTACTTGCTTCTAATGGGGGCAAAAATAATGTCAATACTTATTTAGGGTATGATATTGCACTTGTCATACTTATTTAGGGGCGCATTTTCAGACCTCGTAAATACTTGTTTAGGGTGCTATTTGAAACTTCGTGGCCACGCATGATACCCCCCCTGGCTTTTTCCTTATAATTTTCACATTATTATTACTAATTTTAGGCATGGCCACTAAAAATTGAAGTACTTTTAAATTGATTCAGACCTAACTTATTGGCTGGGAATTGATGAAAGAAACATTTTGGCGTTTAAATAATCTTAATCAGATGGCTGCCATGGAAAATATCTCCTCATAAGTGCATTATTTCAAATGAATAGCGGAAGTCTTAAACATTGTTCAATCTTTTAAGGTCAGCACATTTTATCTTCAAAAATGATTAGGCCTATATTTAGAGAATAAACGATAGGAATTTTTATTCCTATCCTCTATCAGATGTGAGAGGCGACAGGCAGGTCCAATATTTTGAGTAGTGGATGCCGCGCAGCGTATCCACTACGATAAAAAATATTGGACCTGCCTGTCGCTCATCATAGGTAGAGGATAGGCAAAATAAAAATTCTATCGCTTATTCTCATTCTTAGTCAGTTAAATATTATTTTAATAACTGTAAACCAATTTTTTAAGCAAAAACTAAGTTACCGTCATAAAAACTCCCCTCATTATAAAATGAACGAGACTTGTTTACAACTTCACGTATTCTGTTGCGCGTATTGCTAGCGCGTTCGCGTATTCCGCACTAGCCTACGCATCCAGCGCGATACATACGCGCACCTCTACTCGCGTGTTACGCACTATCAAGACGCATGATGACGTGGGGTTGTCTACGGCCTGATAGACGGCACCCGAAATCATGCGATTTTCCAATCAGAAATGTGTCTACGAACTAGACCACTCCCACTGACTAAGAATTCATCATAGTTTGGTAACATTAATCACTATCAATTTTGAGAAATTTGCTCCAACTGTTATATTTACTGCATTGAGCAATATACTGTGTGTGCATGGAAGCCATGATGGGTAGCATACATTGCATCTAAAATATGGACATGGTGGTCAGAAGTGCATAATTTGAGATGGGTTTTGGATGGCTTAGGCATTCTTAAATTTTTTTAACATCCTGCACATTTTGTCTTCAAAAAATAGTTAAATTTATGAGTATGTAAGTTTGCTTGTCTGAATCAATCCAAATTCGGAGATAATTGTGTTGTAGTTCTCATCTCATTAAATTTTTCTTTAAAAAAAGATGATCCCTTGATAAAGGAAGGTCCTCTCTATTTACTGACCAATCAAGAAAGTTTGGATAATGTTTTCTGGTGGAATAAGGAATTTCTTGAAACATCCTGTTTTAGGAATAAATTTGGCCAAACATGTAACTGTGTGTCATTCAATAGGTTTGAGACTAAGTGCATAGGGGTATGTTTGCATAGACAATACATGGGTGAGTGGACACATACAGTGAGAACAAAACTGTTCTAGCAGCAAATGTTTTAACAGTGGACTTCCCTACTAATTTGTCACATTTTGTTTTGTTTTCTTTAATCCAGAAAAAAGCCATCCAAATGATTTGTTGTGTGAGGATGACGTTCATATTGCTACCAGTAGAGCTCCCGCGAAGTCTTGCACTCTTGATCCTATGCCTACATGGTTTTTGAAACAGAACGTGGAACCTTGGCTCCGATTATCACAAGTATCATCAACAATTTTCTATGTACCTGTGTTTTCCTCAATCCATTAAACATTCCATTGTAACCCCCATTATTCAAAAACCTTCTCTACATGTAGACCCTACCAATCTCAAGAATTACAGACCAGTGTCTAATTTGTCTTTTGTTTCAAAGCTCATTGTAAATCCATCAATGATTACATTGAGAAAATCTCATGGGTGAGCAGTTACAATCAGCTTATAAAATAGTCCATAACATTAACATGGAAACTGTTTTATGGTTAAGATACGACATAATGAAATCTTTGTCTCAACCTGAGGCTGTGTTCTCGATTTGACACCGTTGGTAATGACATCCTCCTTAACAGGTTGCAATATGCAATTGATAAATTGTGTTTACAAGTCCGATAATTTACTCACGTTTTGAGACGTTTCATGAACCAGCAACCAGAAATCTTCTGATCGTATTGATGAAATGTCTAAAAAGTGAGTAAATGATTGGATTTGTAAACACAATTTAAAATAAATAAATAAATAAATGTTGTTTGATTTAATGTGTGCTTCAGCACACTTCAACAATTATTCCGCTGCCATTAGGATATATCAGAATCATTTCTGCTTCACCATAATAAATGAGGTACTCTCAGTGACTAAGATTGCGATTACCCCAGCAGCTCCCCATTTTACGTCTGGGTGGAGTGAAGCAATTGGGAATTAAGCTATCTTGCTCAAAGACGCAACACACTGGCCGTGGTGGGGCTCGAACCCGCAACCGTCCGATCATGAAGCTCGCGCCCTAACCATTGGGCCACCGTGCTTCCCGTTTATCAATAGTATGATACCTAACAGTCCTGATGAACTTATTCAAGGAGGTTGCAATAAGATCTTGATGTACAAGGTAATGTACTTAATTGGATCAAATCTTATTTGTCAAATCAAAGTAGTACTGTGAGCATAAAATGACTGTACCTCTAAGCCTTAGCAAATGCATTTTAGTTTACCACAGGGTTCTGTGGTGGGCCCTATGGGGTTTACACATGTATTACCAGTTGGAAAAATTATAAAATCCTATGAGATGCAATATCATATGTATGCCAATGATGTTCAATTGTACACATACTTTGATCCCAAGAACCCTTCTTCAATCACTCATGCTTTTGCTGCATGTCTTGCTGCATTAAAGATCTGAAAATTTGGATGAGTAATCATACCCTTAGCATACATAGTGGGATTATAGCTTGTATCGTAAAAAGTCTGTGTAGTGGCTGCAATGTTTCATGCTGGTAAGATTGAGTAGGGACTCCAAGAGTGGAGCAATTTACATGAAAATCCCTTTTCATTTGTGCCTCTTTACCAGGTGGAAATCTCTGAACATCTCTAATACCGGTCACATGATGTGAAAGTATGATTGGTTGAGTTTACTGGTTGAGTTTCCTGCTTCAGGTCCCACTGTCATAGTTGTACTCATGCCTGGAGGGGACAACTGCACATTCTTGAGATTTTTTGAGGATGTTGATTGGAAAAGGATTTCATCTGCACAGGTTATCACAGGTGAATCCATTTTGTCTCTGAAAGTGATGAGTCGCAACAACCAGAGAGTTGGTGTTTTCAGGCGCAACACTCCTCATCTGCATAGACGCTGGAGGGGACTGGTGCATAATGTCGGCATTCATCAGATTTTCTCCCTGGAGAGGCTGTGTAAGACCAGCTCTAATGGTAGAGTTGGGTTTTAGGACAGTTGTAAGACTCTGTGAAGGCAGTTGTATCTCATCGTAGTTCAAACGGCTTTCTTTTTGGGTCGAACCTGCATGAGGAGTATGATTTTTCTGACAGAGTTTTGAGTCGTCTAACAGTCATGAAAGGACCTCGCTACATTATTACTGCATGAAGAGCCAGCTTCAAATGGTTGCCGCTCATTGCAGCTGAGATACTCCCTCGATGGAAGATGCTGAAGAGGTTCAGGATGGGAGGATGTCAAGATAGGACTAGAAGATGACATCCTAAGTTCAAGAACTTGCTCCTCAATCCTCTGACATCTAATCGTGAGTAGTTCAAACTCGACAGTGTTCAGCCTACCATTACATCGGTCATTCAAAGACATCCTGTCATTACTATAGGCGTTTCCAGCATTCACATTGTCAATATGACAACTCTTAGACAGCATGTTGTTGGAGTTGCTATTCCTAATAGATTCGCCAATAGGGGAGGAAGTTGGAGTCTTGTGCTTCCCAGCAGAACCTTGACCACCAGCTGGAAACTGATGTGGCAGGAGAGCGACTAGCTGAAGTTTATAAAAGCGCTCATTATCCTCAAGCCTGTTAATTTTCAATTCGAGGTGAGAAATATACGATTTAGTATGAGCCAGTTGTTTACTCATTTCATCAAGTTTGAGAAGCTTCCTGTCCACTTCTTTTTCCTTCTTGAGAATCCTTTTTTTTCAGTTTTTTCGATCTCTTTAAGGTTCCCGCGGGTAGCTTCAAGAAGGCCAACTGTGATAAGATCATGTAAAAAGTAATATTTTAATCGTACTGTAAGAGAAGGTTCAGGTAACTCAAATAAGATGTGGAAAGCGTTAAATGTTAGTTTACCATCTAAATCATCTGCAAACCCATCTGTTATTTTTGATGGCAAAGTGTTGTCTACTAATGATGAAATTTGTAATGGTTTTAATACTTACTTTTTGCCAATGTTGCTAACAAATTGACTGAAAATGTAAAGTAAATGACAGAAATGCTAATTGTGTAAATAACATTGATGATATTTTGAGTGTTAATAGTATGGAGGGAATGGAACATGAACTAAGGTTATCATACAATTCTTATGATTTTGTGAATAAAGAAATTCTTAGTATGAGCACGAAGGAGGCTACTGGCCTTGATGATGTAAGCTGCAAAAGGCCTGTCATTGTAAACAGCCGAACTTATAGTATGAACATGTTTTTAAAGGGTCTCTATCCGAGTCCCTGTGTAAATACTTGGTCCTCTGTTGTTTATCTTTTTTTTAATTAATAATATGTGCAATATAATCAAACATGTTAAAATTTGTATGCAGACGATGCCACCTCATATGTTTCAAACAACTTAAGATCTGATCTTGATGCTATTATGGTCTGGTTGCATAAAAATAAGTTTTAATTCTCAATACTGACAAGACAAAGATCATGTTAATTCGTTCTGGTGCTAAACTTAGAAATGTAGAAAGTAATGACTTTTCTGTTATGGTTGATGGTTGTGAACTTGAATGTGTACATGATATGAAATGTTTGGGTGTCTTAGTTGACAATGAATTGAATTAGCATAAACAAATAAAAAAAGGTTATTCAAAGAGTTTTTTTGGTCTTTTACGACGTTTCAAACCATATTTGGATGCAGATACCTCAAACGTGCTTTATAACCACATTTTGACTATTGTAACATAACATGGTATGGTCGCTTTAATGATGACACTTCCAAGCTTGATGTTTTACAGAAACGATGTGCAAGAATAATCTCAAGAGTTCACTATTTCACTCCATCTGAGTAATAAGCTAGGTTGAGAACACTTATGATATATAAATCTTTGCATGATCTTGCTCCCCAGTACTTGGCTAAGAAATCAGTTTTATTAGTGATAACCACAATCGTAATACAAGACAAACTGCTGCTGGTCAGTTAGCTCTTCCCCCAGTTATAAATGGTTATTATCTTTTAATTTATATATGGTGTCAAATTATGGAATCAAATTGACCCTTCATTGAGAATTTTTTTTCAATTTACATACTGTTCTGTGAGTACAATCACTTTACTTATTCATACTTTTAATATGTTATTTAAATAGTGTACATAAGCCCATTTGTTTTTACATTTTTAATGTGGTTTTTATATTTGTTTGAAATTGTGCTTAATGTTTTAAATTGTACATTGTATGATGTTGCAGGGCCCCTGGTAAGACCAGCGATTAGCTGATTTGGGCCTGCCCTGATTAAAGATTAAAAGTAATAATAATAATAATAATATGTTATAGATACTAGCCAGTGCTGAAATTGGTATTAAATGATGGAACTAGTGTGCCAATGTCTTAAACAAACTGGGAAAAAAACTACATGTTTCTTTTAGTTTTATCATTTAAATTGAATGTATATCAATGTTACAACCGTTATATCCAAAATACTCTAAAATGAGTGCCACTGTTCAAGTACAGTAGACATCATCCAGTGCTGTATTTTGTGTTGACAGATGTATCTAGCATGATTGCAAATGCATGTGCTAAAATTAGATGTACAAAGCAAAGTGTTTGAGTTTCAGCCTCGAATGGTGGGATAACAGTTGTAACATTTGTGATGTATGCATGTCATTGTGCAACCGTAATATTTCCCAGACACACTGTATGGCAATTTAAGAAGTTTGAGATAGAGAACTGAAATTCACCGTACTATCTCTCCAGTCTAAGTAGAAAGCAAAACTGCTGTTAAAATTTTGCAAACAGACAGAGTTGATTTTATCATGCTTGAAACTTTCATATCTATGTCAGCATTTTGTGGTGGTTTACTGAGAAAACATACATGTGTCTATAATTTGTTGGGATTTGTTGTTGGTTTTCTACAATATCCTAATACCACTCAATGATTGTTGGAGTTTCTTTGTAAATTGATGAAACTGTAAAAAGTGTTTGTTGTAACATGGCCAGGTCAGTCTAGTTAGCAAATTGTAAATACCACCGAAAGAATTTTGGAGTTTATTGGTATATGTGTCTAGCTATACCAAAACGACTCAGGTGTCAGCAGTTACAAATAACCCTTTTGCTAGTGGTCGCCAATAAATGGGCTGGTATTATGCTACAATATATAATTCAATCACAAATTCTTTCATTGTTTTAAGTGACAAATCCTTTCATTGTTTAGAGTGACAATACATTGGTATTTATAATGTCGTTTATTGCTCTTATGTATGGATTAGGAAACCAATGACAATGAGAGGACACTTTACACCTTGTTGGCTTGGTAATGATTTGAAGTTGGTGCCAATTTTAAAATATTAAACGGGATGGCCCAATTTGTTTGTAGTTGGCATTTTAAATTAACACTTAAAATCACTATAGATTTTGCTGCGATGATCAGGGCACAATTTAAAATTTTAAATAACAAACTAATACAAACTTTCAATATTTGTATAACGCACGGATATATTTATGTATTGTGCATCGATACTTGTAATTGATAATATCTAAAAAGAAAATGCTACTGTAAATATATGTAAGTTCTAGTTGAATCTGTTTTTATTATCAACAAAATTTAGAACAAAATATGTTGATAATAAACATGCATTGTGTAATTAAAGATTAATCAGTCCACCAATGAGCCTAATGTGAAAAGGTCCAAAATACTGGCGTGTTGCAAGCAACTAATACTGGGCCGATTTGGCAACTGTTATTGGGCCACTACATGTTTGCAGCTGTCAGGCCTGGGATAAAAACATCAATAATATGTTGTCAACAATACAGTATTAAACCTACATACTCTGTATACACAAAAAAACTTGTAAATGTATCAAGGACTGCCTTTTGAAGAGAGTGAGAGTGATCGCTCTCGTACTGCATTCCATAAATCTGATTTAGAAAATGCTTGTATCATGAACACAGAGTATCAGAATCAACTGAAATTTTCAGCCTACGTTTATATTGTGATTCTCTTTAGAATTAAGGACACAAAAAAATCAATTTAATGCTCTCCTGCAAATTGATGTATAAATTAATTTATGTTTGAAAAAATTATAACTCTAAACAAATGTATTCCTTTGTGTATTTTGACATTTTTGGTTGTGACTACTTTCCTTGCACTATATCACACACACACACCACTTTCACCTATACTACAATACAGTATTTAGAGCATTACTTTAGATACGATGGCTAGTATAACACCAAATCAATCAGAATAATGTTAATATTTCCATTCGTAAAGTTTTAACTGCAATGTATAAGCAATTGATCACCTTTAATGGTGTCCAAGTCACCTGAAAATCCATCACAATATGCGGAAACAGCAACCCATTATGCATATATTATTGACCATTTTGGCTCAATGACCTCAAGTGACCCATAGAGGACCTTTGACCCTGTTGTGGTCATATGTGTGTCACTACCCCAGAATCGTTGTGTGCAACTCCCATGAAAATCCCTCAGTGGTGGAACTGAAACAATGCTCTTGACTTCAATAATCGAAACATTCACCACCAAATTAAACCAATGTATTGGAAATTTCACCATATTTTCAATCTTCGTTTCCTGCATTTCAGTCAACATCAAGGTATCATAGCTGAATTCAATTGACGCGCAATGACAATTGTGCTGAGCATAACAACGCTTACCACACAAGCTTGGTTAGCGCGACATTTCCTATGTGTGCACAATCAATCGAGCTGTTTTGTCATTCCACTAAAATTGTGACATTACACTTTATCGAGAAACTATTATTTTAGCTATAGTAATGCATACACAATACTTTGTGTAATTTTGGTAAGGACTCGATGCCTACTTAGATTTGATTCAACTGTCAGTGATTAAGTAGAATTTGCTACACTAAAGATTGCCATGATTTATAGGAATAGACTGCAATAAATACTGCCACATTGTTCCTTTTAAACGCCGGGGGCATTTATTAGAGGCATGAAAAAAACAGGCAAAATCCTTAGGTAAGCTTATAAATATACATGGAAATGACGAACTATGGTTAGCTGACCTCTGGTTTGTACTTCCTGCACTTGTGGTTTTCTGATAGAATTTACTGCGATCAGTTTACCTACTCGAAATAGCATGAACATTTCGTCAATTTGATTTTGATTTTAAAATGAGAGGGGCATTTAATAGGAGCAATACTGTATTAATAGAACCAATTTATTTTAATTCAGTTAAACCCGATACCCTTTTAGACTTCAGCAGTGTCAATTTAATCCTATTTTTCCAAGTTGAACTGAGTTGAAATAGCGAGTGAGCAGTCCCTTTGAGCAGCTATTGTTCAAGTGCAATAGCAATTGATTTTGAATTGAATAATATTTACATCATATCAATGTTGCTTTTATAGTTATAAAAATCCAACCAGTTAGTTATATATTATGTGCAGTGTGCTCATTACTCAGACCTCACTTTAACAGACATGGTTGGAACTTACCAGAATCCATTGAAATTCTTGACAAAGAATTTTACAAGAATCAGCAAATCCTCAGTTACTTTGTGTATTCGCTGTCATAGTGCACGTTAGCAAACATTGTACTGCTCAAAGCCTGGGCTCATACACCTGTTCCGAATTTTGATATGCCATAGGTTTTGTGTTGTGATTATTTCGATCTGTGGTTCGTAACAAAGAAAGCGTGATCCAGTTGAC
Source organism: Amphiura filiformis (assembly GCF_039555335.1). Lineage (NCBI taxonomy): Eukaryota > Metazoa > Echinodermata > Ophiuroidea > Amphilepidida > Amphiuridae > Amphiura > Amphiura filiformis. The sequence goes on from NC_092640.1 coordinate 51,629,694, forward strand.
CTAGCAACAGTCATATTTTAACGTTCACTATGACAGCGAATACACCTATAGGTCCGTATGCACAAAATTAGAATTAGATCGTTTCTTAAGTTAGACCTGGTCTAGGTGGAATTTATTCTCAGGACAAAGGACATTTGTTTGAGTTACTTTGTATTATTTTTGAACTTTGCATGAAAATCGTTAGAATTTGCTAGCTACTATTGGAAGGAAATAATAGTAAAGGACCATTCCTGATGGAACTGAATTCCACTTAGACCAGGTCTAACTTTAAACCTGGTCTAACTCTTTAGTGCATACAGACCATAGAGTTTACAAGAACCTAGTTTAGGGCTCATATTGAAATACCCTACCACGCTTTCACACAGAAAGAAGGCAAGATTCCACTCGCTAAGCGTGCGCCTCAGGAAAGCTCGGTCATAAAATGGATTATAAAGATGGATTATATGCATCAGTGATACACCCTGCCTTTTGAAGTGGTCCATGACGAATGGGAAGAAAACAAACTGACTATGGCTCATTCCACAACCCAGGCAAGCGCGCTCCTAATTTAAGTGGCTAATTGCAGTGTTATAATCACACAGGATTTTAACAAAAGAAGGCTAGCATAGGAAAGCTGCAGGATGGCGCACACCTTCCTGTGTAAGGGAATTTCAATATGAGCCCTTATAGTTACGAATCTTTGCAATAATGGATTCTCGCTGAATTTCTATCCTTGACAAATAGCATTCTTAAACACTTGAGAGAGTCCCTGCCTGTTTTTGATTTGTTAAAAATGAGAATAAAGATATTATTTTGTAGCCTCTGTCGTGTCTATATTAGCTGATATAAAATGGACGACATTATTGTTTTTGTTTAGAACATGTTTGTTGGTCTACCTAAAATAATGATATCACCCTTTTATTAATATCGGCTAATAGCCCCCAACTCAACAAAAAGTTGACAACCATGAGAGTTACCAAATTGCGCAGAAACAGGACCACGAAATTGGCAAAAAAGGGGGCATTTAATTTGCACTGTCCGTGAAATTTGCACTGTCTGCGAAATTTCGATAAAAGGGGTACTTTTATGTCAATATTTAGAGTCATTGATAAGGGGTGTTTGTAATTCTATTCATTGAAAAGGGGTGCTTGAAATTCCGGTCATTCTAAACCACCCAAAATCATGCGATTGTCCAATCAGGAATGTGTCTACTGAACTAGACCACTCCCACTGACTAAATTAGAGAATAAGCGATAGGAATTTTTATTTTGCCTATCCTCTACCGTGTGATAGAGCGACAGGCAGGTCCAATATTTTGAGTAGTGGATGCGGCGCAGCGGTATCCACTACGATAAAAATATTGGACCTGCCTGTCGTCTATCATAGGTAGAGTGATAGGCAAAATAAAAATTCCTATCGCTTATTCTCATTCTTAGTCAGTTAAATATTATTTTAATAACTGTAAGCAATTTTTTTAAAGCAAAAACTAAGTTACCGTCATAAAAACTCCCCTCATTATAAAATGAACGAAACTTGTTTACAACTTTACGTATTCTGTTGCGGGTACTGCTAGCGCGTTCGCGTATTCCGCACTAGTCTACGCATCCAACGCGATACATACGCGCATCTCTACACGCGTTTTACGGATTATCAAGACGCATGATGACGTGGGGTCGCTTCTACGGCCTGATAGACGGCACCCAAAATCATGCGATTGTCCAATCAGGAATGTGTCTACGAACTAGACCACTCCCACTGACTAAGCGTGTAAGGCATTATCAAGACGCATGATGACGTGGGGTCGTCTACGGCCTGATAAACGGCACCCGAAATCTTGCGATTGTCCAATCAAAAATGTGTCTGAACTAGACCACTCCCCTGACTAGAATTAGAGAATAAGCGATAGGAATTTTTATTTTGCCTATCCTCTACCGTGTGATAGAGCGACAGGCAGGTCCAATATTTTGAGTAGTGGATGCGGCGCAGCCGTATCCACTACGATAAAAATATTGACCTGCCTGTCGCCTATCATAGGTAGAGGATAGGCAAAATAAAAATTCCTATCGCTTATTCTCATTCTTAGTCAGTTAAATATTATTTTAATAACTGTAAACAATTTTTTTTAAAGCAAAAACTAAGTTACCGTCATAAAAACTTCCCTCATTATAAAATGAAGCGAAACTTGTTTACAACTTCACGTATTCTGTTGCGGCGTACTGCTAGCGGCGTCGCGTATTCCGCACTAGTCACGCATTACAGCGCAATACATACGCGCACCTCTACAAGCGTGTAAGGCATTATCAAGGCGCATGATGGCGTGGGGTCGTCTACGGCCTGATAAACGGCACCAAATCTTGCGATTGTCCAATCAAAAATGTGTCTCTGAACTAGACCACTCCCCTGACTAAGAATTAGAGAATAAGCGATAGGAATTTTATTTTGCCTATCCTCTACCGTGTGATAGGCGACAGGCAGGTCCAATATTTTGAGTAGTGGATGCGGCGCAGCCGTATCCACTACGATAAAAATATTGACCTGCCTGTCGCCTATCATAGGTAGAGGATAGGCAAAATAAAATTCCTATCGCTTATTCTCATTCTTAGTCAGTTAAATATTATTTTAATAACTGTAAACAATTTTTTTAAAGCAAAAACTAAGTTACCGTCATAAAAACTTCCCTCATTATAAAATGAACGAAACTTGTTTACAACTTCACGTATTCTGTTGCGGCGTACTGCTAGCGGCGTCGCGTATTCCGCACTAGTCACGCATTACAGCGCAATACATACGCGCACCTCTACAAGCGTGTAAGGCATTATCAAGACGCATGATGACGTGGGGTCGCTCTACGGCCTGATAAACGGCACCGAAATCTTGCGATTGTCCAATCAAAAATGTGTCTACGAACTAGACCACTCCCACTGACTAAGAATAGCTGATATAAAATGGACGACATTATTGTTTTTGTTTAGAACATGTTTGTTGGTCTACCTAAAATAATGATATCACCCTTTTTATTAATATCGGCTAATAGCCCCCCAACTCAACAAAAAAGTTGACAACCATGAGAGTTACCAAATTGCGCAGAAACAGGACCACGAAATTGGCAAAAAAGGGGGCATTTAATTTGCACTGTCCGTGAAATTTGCACTGTCTCTAAATTTCGATAAAAGGGTACTTTTATGTCAATATTTAGAGTCATTGATAAGGGGTGTTTGTAATTCTATTCATTGAAAAGGGGTGCTTGAAATTCCGGTCATTCTAAACCACAAAAATGGGGTTGTTGGCCAAATTTTGTCCTCAATTTTGCATGAAAAAAAAGGGAGAGGGGAATTTGATGAAAAATCCTTGCAAAGGGGGGGGGGGCTTAAAAAGATTTGGTAACTCTCATGGTTGTCAACTTTTGTGTTGAGTTGGGGGGGCTGTGTGTTGGACTTATTTGGGTAGTAATGAACATAATTAAAACTCACTTCAGAGCATGCAAACCAAGTACTCTTTCGTGTCCCCGACTGACCAGCTATCCCACCCACACACAATGTCACAAACCATCAGAGATGAACTGAAAAGGTGTGTTTCTGCTATCTACTATAAAACAACGTGTTTCACAGACAATGGGCTATTCCAATTGAAATCCACACAATCCTTGTGGAAGACTTTCAAGTAACCTCATTTTAAATTCACACTCCTTGTGTGGGAGATTAACAGGGCGTATGGATTTCAACTGGAATAGCCCAACACCTTACTTTCTAAAAAAATTTCATATCCAATTAGAGAATAAAAGATAGGATTTTGTCTTTTGCCTATCCAATATCATGTCATAATGGATGGGCTGGCCAATATTTTGAGTAGTGGATACGCGCATAAAAATATTGGCCAGCCCATCCATTATGACACGATATTGATAGGTAAAAGACAAAATCTATCTTTATTCTCATTCTTATTCAGTTTTAATGTAATTTTTGCGAGAAAAACTGCCTTTTTTCAGAAAAAAAATAAAGTTATTTTTGTGAGGACATACCTGTTGTTTTAAATGAACGAAACCATCACGAACATCTAAGCCGCCGAATCGCGTTTTAGTTCTTGCATGTGTATTACGCGAACGCATTATCACGCGATCATTGAGGAGCAACAAGCGTGCCGCCGTCAAGTTCTTTTATGGTCCCATAGAGTACCGAAGTGTGACATCATAAAATTTTCTTTTTTGCATTTCAGCATTTTCATGACCATATGTCAGTAGAACTTGCAGGAATTAATATTACTAATCAATCCAAATTTGGCTAAAATTATGCAAATTTCTGCTCATTTTAATGCTAGATTTGGAATCCATGGGTTTTTCTGATAATTGAAATTCAAGGGCGCACAACCATATAATACTATTTGGTGGTGTGAAATCTGAAGACAGCAACATGTGTCTGATTGTTTCCTATTTCACACTATCTGCATCTAATTAACTTATTTTTAGAATAACTTGAGCAAGAAAGCTGGTTAAAAATTATTTTCAAGCAGATTCATTGTGTAGCTGATATCTGCTATCTACTGAAGATAGCATTATGATTACCATGTTAAAGTATCACTAAATGAGTGAACATTTCAGACTCTCTGTTGTCAATTAATACTCTAGTGACACTCTTTTATTGCTTGAAATAAAATAGTTAAACAACAAAAAGAAAACTTTATGCCCCCTTTTTTTACAGTGTGTACTCATTTTTCTTTGTGTGGGTCCATGCGACATAGGCCTACACACTGAAAAGCCATGTAATTAAAAGTGTGAAAATTGTGGGAACTTGAAGATTGTTACAATGTGTGCATTGTTTGGGATTCATTAGCACACTTGAATGCACACCTCACCCTGGTCATTGTAGGCATGCTTTGATCTGACATCTTTGTCATCTATTGTTAAAGTTTGTAGGGCCTATAATGCCAATCTTCAAGTTCTCAGTCACTGGCCAATCACAGACATCTTTATGCATGGTACTGTGGTGGGATTTTGTTTTACCCTCTCACATTCAGTTGAATTTCTTTTTGCCTGGGAGCAACTTTCTTCAAAACAGAGTGCTTAGGACTTAAATAACAACAAAATGGGAAGAACTGGCCCGGGATGGAGTGGGCGCAAGAGTACATGGTTTAGCAAAGCCAGGCAACCTTTGCATTCAGATCAGAAAGCAGCTATTAACCCAACTACACATGTAAATAATGACATCAAACTCACGCAGCTCACTCACGAAGAGTTTAACAGAACATTCACAATGAAATATGTTGATGGCATAGGTGTATGGAAGCCCATTGGTGAAGCATTCTTAGACTCCAGGTGTGAATCATCAGGAGTGGTGTCTTCAAGACTTCGGCCACTGTCCTCGTCGAAGACCTCAGTGGAGAAACTGCTCCTGCAAGGAAAAAATACACAAGACGCGGTTAGTGGCTACAGTGAAGTACATCTACCTACATGTGTTGATGCTATACAGGACTGCATTCAAAACTGTATCAGAAATGGGGACTCAGTGCCATAATACAACTCAAATGCAATGACTGCTCCTTTGTGTCTTCTAAGTACAAGCTATTTCGCGAAGTGAATCATAAGGGCAGAGGACGAAAGAGTGCAGAACCGAACAGGAGTCTTGCTGTTGGACTTTACAGCACTAGCATTGGTGCAGCTGGCGCACAAAGACTCCTGACATCCATGAACAAACCTACACCCTGCCCATCAAGCCTGCAGAAACAATTGAACAAAGTTGGTGATGCTATGAAAATATTGAATGAGCAAGACATGGGTAAGCAGATAAACCAGACCAGAGATGTTGTTGCAGAAAATGTGACATCTGAAAAAAAGATCATAGCCTACAATTATGAGAGCAAACTGTGTAAGAGTGGACAAATGGCTAGATCTGCAGGACTAGATGTATCCTGTCCTGGTCATGAGGGATGTACTGCTACCATGTCTTACTGTAGTCATTCTGGGGATGAAAAGCGTGGTGGCAGAAAACTTGCTGAGCAGCTCATCAATGGACATGAACCGATCCTGGTGGACAAGATAACCACCGATGCAGATGGGAGGATGTCCGACGGTTTCTCTGAAGAAATGCACCAACATGGCATTAAAACTAAGAAGTTTTTGGATACTGTGCATCTCAACAGATCTGTGGTCAGTGCTATTTCACGTTTGCCAATTCGCCCTAAAGTGATCACACACGATGGCCATCGCTGCACAAAAATAAAGTTAACTCAAGCCAAGAACAGGCTGGCCGATAGCATGGCATGGCGAGCTGAGCAGGAAGTTCGTAAAGCATGAGCAAAGTTTGGAGGTAGTCTGAAAAAGCTGATAAAGCATGCTGCTAGAGTAATTCCAGCTATAGTTCATGAAGATATGAATACCTCCCAAAGTTTGCTCGTGGCACTTTCAAGTTTTCTAATGATGATTCTAACTTGCTTTCTACTTCACTGCAGAAGAGAATGGGGAAAGAGGCACTCCAGAGGACTCGTTTTGGATTCACAACACAGAAGGCCGAAGCAACCAATCATTTCTTCAGCACAACAATCCCCACGTACACGATGAGATGCTCACGGATTGGGGCTGGGCGCGATCACAGCGCTATTCACATGTTGAACAATTGTGTTGGAGATTCTATAGTGAGCAAGACCAGTGCATGTGGAGTGCCTCTATCTCCAAACTCTCCTTGCCTTATTGCTTTGAATCAAATGAGCCATCGCCAGAATTATTTCAAAAAGCGTGCACGATCTAGTTTCTACAAATTTCGAGTTGCCTTCCTGCGCAGGCGGAGATATGATTGCCACAACAGAGTGAACAATGAGAGTTACTACATCAAGGGACAGTTAAATCCTAGTTAAATAAAATCATGTGAATTTCCCCCTCCCCCCCTTCCATGTTCAAGTTTAAAACAATTGTACATAATGTGGGTATGATTTTGAAGTTTTCATCACAGCTAGAGTGAAACGAGTGAAAATGAACTCAAAATTGCAATAAATTGTGAGGCAAAACTTCAAAAACATTCAACACCATAGCCACTAAGTGAGAAAAACTCACCTTTTTACATTTGATAAAAGTGCAAGTCTTGTTTTTGCCATCCTTAGATATGTGCTTGCCAGTGCATTGACGTTGTGCTTTGCATACCTCTCTGTTCATGTTGACATCACGCTCTTCGTGCGACAAGTGATCTGGGTTCACACACTTTTTCCAGTGACACACGTGAGAGATATCATGAGGAATGTCAATGCACTGGTTGAACGCCATATAGGAGGCCCTGTGAAATTTCGAAATGTGCCAATTTTGTGATTATAGCCATTTGTGGCCGATTTCCATTCCATTTATGAGCATCCTAAAATTGACACTACATCACAATGCATTTACCGATTTCAATTCCGTTTTTTGATTTTTGATGCTCTTATGAAGCTTATTCATGTAGAAACATTCAATAACATGTTTTTACTGCGCTTATTGTTGAGGTGATATGCCTACTGTTAAGTATAATCTAAAAACAGCAATTTTATTCTTGAAAGTTACTGTAATTATAGTTATATAAAAACATACCCTCACATCAGATTTCATAGAGGCACTCCTTGCACTCCCTGTAAAATCATTTTCATATAATATGCTCTCTGTAGGCCCTCCAAGAGACCGGCTGTCCGTAGCCAACAATTCCCTCACCGAACTGCTGCCTTCAGTGGCGCTCGATGACTGGTACTGACTAGTGGTGCTGGACGCCTTCTGTCCAAAGTCTTCGTCATACGAGTACCCAGTGGGGCTTTGACCTCTGAAACCGGGTCCAGATGCTGTCGCTGGAAGTTTTCCATGGTATACTGCAAAATGCACAAATCGTTTCAATACTGTTATTATCGGTTTCAACCATCACTGACCATAAAAAAATTCATAGCATTTGTCACATGAAATTGGACCAAATTGCCACATATAACCATACAATGTACAATGATGTAAAAACTGACAACACCTTGACTAAATCATCCGCAACAGGGTAGTATATTTGGGAGGTGCCTCACAACAGGTTTTATCTTTCAATTTTCCATGGGGCTAACAATTCAGAGGCAAATTTTGTGCCCTATATGGTGACAAAGTCAGATGGCGGAGCTTATATAATAATAATAGTGGTTGCTAAAACTAGCCCATATGACAAAATCATATCATTTGCAATGTTTTAAGCATGGAGTGGATACGCCCTTGTGACGTGATTTTAGGATTTATAATTTATTAAACTGCATCGAAGTTTATATCACAAGTTTACAGGGACAAAATCTTATATGGAGTGGGACAGGCTCTGGGGGACTGATCCAGTAATGGGGACAAGTATTGGATGGGAGGGGACATGCCACATCATTTATCACTCACCTCGCTGTCACTTATAAGCCTCCTGGTATTTCTTAGTGTAGATGTTGATCACGCTTAGCCCGTCATTTAACGACCTATCCCATGATGGTGGGTTTCTTGCACATAATATACTGGCAGCTTTGTTGTTTCTGGCATTGTTGAGTCCCTCTACAGAGGTAACCGAACCTTGTGGTCGCTGACGGAGACAGATCTTACCTGGGACCATGTGCTTGAGCTAAATATGGGAAAAAAGAGGTCATGTGAAGAGACAGGTCAATATTTATCACTCTTGGTAAACTTGGTGATGTTAGCATCTTATCAAGTTGAAATTGTACAAAATCATTTTATTGCAAAATGTTAGTCAGGGAAAATTGTACCTGGTAAGGTGAAAATTTATGGTGCTATGATTAAAGAAAATTGATAATGAAAAAATAATACTTCTCAAACTCCCCCCACCCACCCTCTACCCCCATCATATAGAATACACATGTTTGTTCATTGATTTGTCTCCATATGAACACTGACTAAAGTATTTTGCTGTAAACCTTTGGCGAGAGTGACTTCTGCAATGTTAACAAGGCACCTCTATTGTTTACTCCACCACTACGCGTCGTATGGGCCTTGTCAACATCGCAGGAGTACGTGCTCTTAATTATAAGATGTACATTTTAGTTTACCAAAGCAGTTTTAACCAAATGTTTCAAAATATTAAAAATTCAACAAACACTTTAAAACTAACAATGAAAAAGCATTGTGTTGAATGTGTTCTAAACAGGCATGTCATTATACAGTAAGCCAAAGAATTAAGGTACCAGTTGTGTTCACCCCCTGTATAATTATCCCAAATAAAGACAAATATGTGAAAATTAAAACAAGCAGTCAATACCTGTACTCTGTAGCTCGGATTTAAGACCTTATTTGTTGAAATTGGTTGAGAATTAAAGAAACGGTGATCTAAAACCTAATGAAGAAATGAAATCAAAAGTTGCACTTTTGTGTTCTAATCAGTGAAAGCACAATGCTAGTTTTACCGTGCTAATCAGCGCGGCGCTAGTTCTCTTGTTCACGAACGCTTTGTGTACAAATCAATAGGGCATGCAATGAAACAAACTGCAACTTTTACATTGGTATCTTCCTTGGGTTTTGGGATCGCCATGTCTTTATTTCTTGAACAATTTCAATGAATGAGGTCTTAAATTCGAGCTAACAGCTGCAGCTATTGGCTGCAGTTTCCAATTATGACATATCTTTCTTTGTTGAGGTTATACAGGAGGTGAACATAACTGGAACCTTAATTTTTTGGCTTACTGTATGTCTTTTATCTAGCCTATACATTTACTAATACATTCCTTTGAAATGCTGGTTGGAGAAAACTTACCTTGGGTATGTAGTGTACATTTTCCACATTGCTGCCTTCCTCACTGATTGGCCCTTGACTCAAGGTCTCCCCCCTCAGAATCACCAGCCTCAATCCCACTGCTGTATAGACTAGTCTGTGGGGAGAATCCAATTCCTCATTTGCTGCAGAAACATGAAGAGAGCACACATATACAAATAAAGGGTAAACAATGTGTTTCAGCAATATTCTAAAGGTCAGTCCGGCATTTTATTCATAATTTCAACAACTCTTCCTATACCTTTTTTACAGGAGCCAACTGTTGTTAATCCGTGATGAATCCACACTTTTACTGTAGCGTATACGTGAACGTGAGCAAGACTACGATTACGCGGGGTTACGCGAGAGTGCGTAAAATTAAATCATGCCTGGAACCTTTGTGCATATGCAAGCTTACAAGTTTAATTCAGTATTTTTCAGGTAGCGGCTAAACATTGCCGTTTTATTCTGTAGTTTTATTGCTGATATCAACAGAGAAATCACCGATCTTCTTGTAAGGTTGAGTGGCAATGACAAACGGGTATACCGAATAAAAAAATCTTGTGAATTATAGGGGGCCTACGATCTTTAGCTTCTTTTCGTTGTTGAAAGGGATTCAATTATGTTTCACCGTTTTCATCATCGATAAAACAACTCGCGTCCGGCGCATCTGCATGGTTTACTTCACTCGGGCAGCTTTAGGGTGATTGGCTGACAACGTGTTGAGTCGTACGTAAGTTCCTTTTAGCAGTGGTGATTTTCTATATGGATAGATATCGCTGTGTGGGCCACTGGCGAAAACTAACAGGTGCAGGGTGGGTTAAAACTACCAAGTGCGAACTGCATGTTAAACTCACCAACTGCAGGCTATGGGCTCAAACTACCTAGTGCATCAGACCTTCATTTTTGAGGAGCTTGATTACATCAGCGCTCCTATCCTACAGCTCTCCTTAACAACATTCCAGGAGTATGATTTACTGAGCTCCTCACTACTTGACTCTGTGTTTTAATAAACAGATATTTAAAAAAGTTATACATTTACAAATTTATGTGCTTTTAATATCATGTTTTGTAAAGCACCTTGAGTTCTTTTGATGTAATTGCGCATATAAGAAATAAATAAACACATCAAAAGAAATAAGTCCCCCTCTGAAAACTTTGTACCAATAAAACTTACTTAGAAATAATTATATGATTGTTTACTAAGTGCTTTGTGAAAATGAAAGATGTCCATCACTTCATGACTGAATGAGACTAAATTAAAGACAAAAACTGCCCTTTCCAAAAGTCACAAAGTAGGCCTATGCTTGTTAACTGCAAGGCGTATTGGGACAAGGAATGGAACTGGCCATCTTACAACTCACTGTGCTGAACTCTGTACCAAGGGGATTTGCATGGCTGAATGATCAAGAATCGATACACATTACAGTAAATGTTCACTTGGTGAGGATTTTAAACTGCACTCAAACACATGGGGTTTTCCATTAGTAACAAACCATGAATCAACTTTTGTGACAAGCATAGGCCTACTTTGTCACTATTGAAAAGGGCAGTTTTTGCCTTCAATTTAGGCTCATTCGGCCCTGAAGTCATGGAAATGTCTCATTTTCACACAGCACTCAGTAAACAGTCATATAATTATTTCAAAGTTAGTTTTATTGGTACAAAACAAAACCTTACAATATTATGACAACATGTTCAGAGGGGGACTTATTTCTTTTGATGTGTTTATTATTATTATTATTAAAAGATTGAGCTCCATGTTGAGCACTTTAGTAAACTCAGGAGAGTGATTAACAGAGCTCCTGGAGCCTCCTGCAATTTTCAATAATGAAGGCATGGTGCATACTGCAAGCCATACATACATTGTGCTGGCTGTAGGCTGAAACTACCAAGTGCCAACTGCAGGCTACGACTAAAACAATCTGGTGCAGGCTAGGACTATCAAGTCCAAACCCACAACAGACTGGATAGACACAAAAGTCCCTCAATAAATATGGAGACAAATTTGAGAAAATATAACTTTGCAAATTGAAACAGAGGAACTAACAAAATGTTCCCCAGAACTGTACAAGGAATTCAGATTTTAACTGCCAAAACTTTCATTATGCCTTGATACATGTAGCTGTATATTGTACATATTCTGCATAACTACCAAAGTGGTTGATAGCTGACAAACAAATGCAAGCACCTTGATTATGGTATCATCATGGTATTTATAGTAATTCCAAGTACAGTTTCGGTCCCTTTCTTTGGTTATTTGAGACCATTTTGTGTTCAGGACCTTCTGTAAAATTGTAAACAAGATTTTACAGAAAAGCATAAATAGCTTTCATCAGCTGGGTAACACAAAATGATTTGTCTCAACTAAAAACAAAACACTTGTTATAATGTTTGGATTTCAATGAACACAACTTTTGCAGATATGATTTGTCTCAAATAAAAACAATGTTTGGATTTCTTTCAATTAACACAATATTTGCATAATGCCACATAAACGTTTAACAACCACCATGATATGCTGTAACTGAGCAAGATTAGCGATGAAGATTAAAATGTATTGAAAATGAGAGTATTGTTTCTAATTGTTCAACAGTAAGAAAAAAACTTTCATAAAAAATCATAACAATAAATACTTTGTTATGAATGGAATGGATTACATGGAGTGCATAATGAATTGCAAATTGCAAAACAACTTATTAGTTTATATTAAAACAACGCATTAACTAATTTAAGCAACAATGTAAAGTTATACAACTTTAAGCATGATTCATACACTCCTAGGACCGTGTAGACAATAAGAAAAGCCATTATAAAATATGTGAGGGTGCGTAAATATTGCATAATTGTAATTGTGTGCTGTACCCTGCAAGGCAAGATTTTCTTCAGCGACCACTTGCATGGGTACACTGTCATCAAGGTACATACATAGGTACTCTGTTGGTACTGCACAGGCCCCCAACAGCTGTGGTTTCGCACTGGTACTACAGACTACTCATGTAGGTATTCTGTATGTACATATCTATGTACTTTGGCGACGGTTACCCTTGCAGGCGGCCGGTATAGAAGTTTTGTAGTGTACACATGACTTATACACAGAACTGCAAGCCAGTGCATTATACAATATTTATACATGGGCATACAGTTTTGAATGGCTTTTCTGATTAAGTGACGGTTCTAGGAGTGTATGAATTTGAAATGAGAATGACATGACTAAACAAAGGGCAAAAGTGAAAGGTACCTTGCAGGCTACCCACAAAATACACCTATACTAGCGGAGTGTGATAAACCAGGAAACAATACAACAACAGTCTCCAAAACTCACCTTGTTTGAATGCCATGCTGCAGATGCGTAGGTGACAGGGTTACTGGCATAGGCGTTTTTTTTCCTCCGCGTGCCACAGGTGTCGATTCACTCTTCGAATGCATTAGTATGATGCATGCTTATTCTCCACTTTTGCCTTGATTTTATTAGATTATCCATTTGAAAGCTGCCATTCGTTAAAATAAAAAAATTAAACAGCTATTATCAAAACACTTCATTTCTGGGATCAAGGAGGGATAGCGCATAAGATGTATAACTTTAGCTTAACATGCTTTAAACGTCTATGTGTTGAGCACCATCATTTTCATTATATTAAATATTATGGGTTTTTATACATGTACACAGCACCTATCATATAATAATGTTAATATTTGGTTTGGGAAAATATAGCATTGTGTTTACATTCACAAAACATCTGATGCTGTCTACTGAAGATAGCTAACCTTATATACATGTATTAGGGCTAGTTTGATGATATGCACTATAGCTTACATTAAGGCTAGTATGCTGCTATCTACTGCAAACAGCTCACCGTATATCGGGGTAGGTCTGATAATGTCTACTCAAGATCGAGTACTCGAAATGTAGGCCTATGTTATCAATTCACATAGGAAAGTAGCCTTGATCAAGAATTCTTGCTTTCTCTAACATGCCCATTTGTGATCAGTGCAATTAATACAAGGCAAGGATGTGGTCTGTGGTAGTAGTAGGGCTATGGCATGTATGGGCTTCCTCAGATCAGACTTTTTGTTTAAGACGAAACAGTGATATATAATTATTACACACTGCCTATTTCATGTGGTATTGTTCACCACCACAACAGCAGATCTAATGGTGAATTAAACTTGTAATGATTTCTTTCTCGTAAGTGTCTCACAGCCAAGTTGGTGATCCAACATGTGCTGTTGTGGTGAACTATACGACATGAAATAATTAGTGCATGCTGGTTTGAATCCCGAACAGTTCTGATATATCTCCTAGCTTTATTACAATGCCAGTTCACCTGAGCCTCTCTTCTTCATTGACTTTTAAACGAGTCACATTTCCAACAAATTAAGAACAAAATCTTGTACAATTGAGCAATGTTTTGCAAGCTGATTTTAAGATGATTATAATCAACAAGAAGTACAACTTACATAATCATGTATGTTCATTTCATCATCTTCATCAGGTGCTGTAGAAAATAATGCAGACACATATTTGCTCCTTTCCTTCCTCTACCAGGACGTTGAACTTCCTGATAAAACTTCATTAGATTGGTCACAAAAAACGAAATTTTCTCATCATTGAGCCATGACTGAGTTAGAGTCTTGTGGTCAGTAACATGCATGTGTATTACATTTTGTGTGTCCACCTCCATTTTGACTCGCGACAATTGGTCATACGACAACGTAGAGGTCATTTCTGTACCAAGTTCAGCTGCCCATCAATTGGTTGGTAGAGTTACATCTTTTGAAATTTCTTTGCAATTTGCTCCTCTCTGTAAATCACTATAAAAAAATACATTAATATTAATGTGACTGCAACATCTGGTAATACATACATGTACAAGTAAAGTTTTTTATAATTTCAGAGTGTGTTAATTGTGAACAACATTACTGCCTTTTTGAAATTTCATTTTAGGGAAATGCCGATAGGCGAATTTATGTATGGCGCAGAGAAGTGGGCTCTTGCTACCGCTCTCTATATTGGGTGGAAATTACAGTACTTGTCAGAATATCGATTTGTCACGCATATAGGATAATCGGCTTACATGCCGCGCAAAAAGCATACTGCCTCTCTGAGGCAGAATAAATAATTAGATTATGTATGTAGACAAGAGATTCATAATTGACCGTTGGTATATGATTGAACATATCTTACTATAAATAGGCAAATGTTGTGACTGACTATGTGTGTGTGGGGGGGTGTGTGGGGGTGTGGGTGAGTTAATGAAAAGGCTCCATCAGTTTTGATCCCAATGTCACCAAATTCATACGGGAGATCAAGGAATATATATATAGGAATGTCCTGTTATTAATTTGGTTGAAAACGGTCAAGAATTGGCCTTAAAATCTGTAAAAAGTGAGTATTTCGGGACAAATAATAGCCACTCCCCAGCTTTTCGGGGCTCATGCACTAGATGCATCAACATTGGCGTGTGTGCATTATTTTGTCTTATTTCTCTCCCAACAAGTAATACGCTTTCATTAACCTATAATTGTTTCTTTTTAACAAGTAGATATATCTCAAATACAATCAGCTAGATTTAAATGGCTATTACACTGCAGTATTTTTGGCTTTGGCCCTTTACTAATACTATAGTATAGTATAACTATACACTGGTGTTTTTTACATACCTGTTACAATTACTCCTATCCTGTTTCTTCTATATTGCTTTACCCAAAACACCACATCTGTCCACTTCTTTCTCACCACCTCCCACGTCCTGCTGTACCATGCTGACCCCAAAACCTCTGATAACTCCTTCCATGCTTTCCTCTTCTTCACTTCCACCACCGCACCCCCTGCACTCCCAAATAACTCCCCCGTATAAGGTATCTTGATGAAATGCTGGTCTAATCACTTCACATCATGGCCACAGAGGCGGCATTGCAAGCTCTTCTGCTTCCCCATTTTTTTTACAGATGCTGGCACTGAAAAGAATACATGGGAAAATGTTAAAAACAGAAATAATTAATGTGCATGCCAATTTGAATGTGTTTCTTAATTTCAATTCTATTACATCAGGCACAAATGTACCTCTACCCAAGCATTGTTGTGTCCAAGTCCCATGAAAATCCCTCACAGTATGTGGAAACCGCAACCAACTCCTGCGGTGATTGAAAGTTTGGGGTAAACAACCTCAAATTACCCCTAGATATGACATTTAACCACACAATAGATGTATCACCATTCCATCACATACATGTATGTGACCGTCCATCTGGAAACGCTCGTAAAGTCGGCAAATGTGATAGGCCTACAACTCAAAATGTAATATGAAAAAAAAAAAAGTGCAGTGATTTATAGTGCGCTACGCATAGACGTTGATCCACAAGCCTCAGCACACTTTACAGTTTGTCGCTGACCACTACGGCCCACATCATTCCATAGACCATTTAACAACAAATCAGGGACTTTGCTGCAACAAGAGCGCACACCCTAGACATTCGACAAATAACCATCGCAACCAGGATCAGCTCCCGAGTTTCGTCACGGGTTACAACGAGACAATTAGCAGTAAGTTCCTTGTCCAGGGAATTTCAAGCTAACTAAATTTTTCAAGGAGAGCATAATAGGCACCGCCAGGGTTCGAACCCACAACCTCTCGCACCATAGTCGAACGCCTTAACGAATGAAAAGGTATTTTTTGTTTGTCAAAACCAGTTGAAGAAACTTACATTTCTTGCTGACAGTTTTGTCAGTGCACCACTGACTTTCTCGAAGCTTGGTGTTGTTGTGATGATCCAACAGCTGATGACTGGCGGGAAGTTATATCACTTCCGGTAGCTAGGTTAGTCTTGCTACAAGTCTCCAACAGTGGATCAAACACGTGACTCAGATTGTAGACCCCTCGT
Organism: Amphiura filiformis; assembly: GCF_039555335.1. Taxonomy (NCBI): domain Eukaryota; kingdom Metazoa; phylum Echinodermata; class Ophiuroidea; order Amphilepidida; family Amphiuridae; genus Amphiura; species Amphiura filiformis. The sequence goes on from NC_092640.1 coordinate 51,646,268, forward strand.
CTCTGTTCATAACTCCTCGCCCCCTTCTCCTGATCTGAATTGATTCTTTTATCCATCTCGCTTTCCTATCACTTTCTCTCTCTAAGATTTTTGCCTCCCCCCAATTGATAATATGATTAGCCCTGGCTTCACGTGTTTGATCCACTGTTGGAGACTTGTAGCAAGACTAACCTAGCTACCTGAAGTGATATAACTTCCCACCAGTCATCAGCTGTTGGATCATCACAACAACACCAAGCTTCGAGAAAGTCAGTGGTGCACTGACGAAACTGTCAGCAAGAAATGTAAGTTTCTTCAACTGGTTTTGACACAAAAAAAAAAAAAAAAAAAAAAACTTTTCATTTGCTAATTACCAAACCTGATGAACCTGTTCCAAGAACGCCTTAACGATTGAGCTAACTTGAAAGTCATATTCAAATGCTAAAGTGTGTCAAGTTCAATTAACCATAACTCCGCTTCCGGATATCGTAAGAAGTCAAATGATGAATCATTTTAAAGCTTATGACATATAGGCCTACTTTCTAAAGATGAAATTCTAGTGTCACATAGCAGATTTGACACACATTTGGCATGTCAGAATATATTTATCATTATTTAAAAGCTACAGGCAACCTAGTATTGCTATATAGTTAAGTTTTACTATTTTTGATCAAGATTGGTTCAGTGGTTCTTACATGTACCTAGATCATCTGGCTCCATAAGAATGATTGTACACAAAGCAAAGATTCACTTTTTATCCGTTTATTAAAAGCAACATCTTTCATAAGCAAAGATGAATGGGTGTACATATTTCATGTACACATTAGGCCTAGATGTTGCCACCGCATCAGAGACCGAGTAATTGCATCAGCCCCCCCACAAGTGTTTGTGAATGGTCCCTAAATCTGAAATGTTCCTGGCTTTATATTATCCTTGGATATCTATTTGAAATCCTATTTCATTAATGCAACCATCACTGATCATGACCCCCTTACCTGTATGCATCCATATGTATACCGGTCCTGGCTTTGTATCCTCCTTGGGCATCCTTTTGGAATCCTATTTCATTGTATATATCAATGCCATGTACGGTACAGCGAGCCTGGAAAAATAAAATTACACAATTACACATTTAAAAAATATGATCTTCAGGGTTTGTATTTAACTCTTTTATCAACTCATCAAGGTGTTGGCCAAAGACCTATCCACTCGTCTTTTGGACGGGCCATCTCAAAAGCAGACGGATGGAAAAAAACCTTAACTTGTCTTATGGACAGGCACTTTTGGTCTGATAAAAATCCCCAATGAGATCAATGTATTCATTGGTCATCGTAGTGTGACATCAAAATCAAGAATAGTTGCCAGGTCAACTGGTTCACGCTATCGGTACCGGTATTCGGAAACTTAATCAAAATGATCACAACACAAAGTCAATGGGTTGTTAGTGTGCAAATCAAGCATGAACCAGTAACTACTTAGACAACAAATAGTACAATATCTTTTTAAAATGTCTATAAAACTTTTTCTGACGCATTTTTGCAGTTGGAGTGTAGCATAACAGTTCGCCATTTGATATTTTGCAACATATGACTGATTGTAATTTGACATGCTGTGGCGCACTCACTGGATGCCTAAATCCCAGGCCAGGTCTGTGGACGGGCAGTTTTGGGATCCCGGCTAACACCCTGCCTCTTGACCAGTGCCCCGATTGCACTAATGTAGTTGTTTACTGTTTTGTTCACAACTAGATTGCTAGGATTTCACCTCACCTGGATATTCGTAAATAATTTTGTTATTCAAGTACCGGTAGTAAATATTGAGGGGTCAGTGACACAAAGACATAACTCCATTCTGAGAAAAACAAGTTTAAAGTTAATATTCCACATTCAATGACTTATGTAGTTAAGTCTATGTTTCAATGGCCATTGATTTTAATGGGGTGCTACATGTAAATGGAGTTACATGTACTTGTGTTTATTGGAAAGTGCTCATTTTCACAAACAAGGCAATTCTTGAACCACGAGTCTCACCTGCTTTCAAACTGCCTGCTTTCGTGATTACTTTTGGTAGAAGTAAATAAACCTGCAACAACCCATGGTGATTTGCCTGTTCAATTTGAGCTTGATTGGACCAATATTGAAATTTGACCTTTGACACCTGGCTGATGGTGATTCAGGCCTTGCCGTCTAGAATTTAAAGGAGAGTGGTTAATCACTCGCTAGCATGATGCTGCTAGGCGAGTGGTCGAATTTTCACAAATACCATTTATGTAGGTATAATCAAGTAGACCACCACGTTTCATGCCCATACAACAGTTTTTGATAATTTGACCTCAGATGACCCTGGCGACCCCTGGGTGACCCTGAACTGACCTTCCAAATATTTGGTTCTAAATGTTGACTGCACCTAGACTGCTGCCCTCAGTCGTCAACCGTCTGGATTGACGACTGAGAAAACTACGAGGAAAAAAAGTGACGGATTTTGCAACAGGATTCCTGTGGCATAGAGCATGCTTAGTTGTGTCCAAATTGACCTTTTGACCGAGTTTGTTGTTTTAGAAGTTCAGAGCGCGATCTTGTCACAGCGGCGCTGGTACAGCGACGCTGTACACGGCGCCGCTAGTCAGTCGCGCTAAGGCGCACAACCAAAGTCGCATTGAATAGTTTTCAGAAGTCCGTCATGATATTGGCTGTAAGATAATCAGTCGTCACTACGAAGCATACACAGTAGGCCTATGCGAAGTGTAGACGGCTGATTGGAATTAGTCTAGACTGCACCCCAAGTTTCATGCCCATACAACAGTTTTTAGTAATTTGACCTCAGATGACCCCTGGATGACCTTCACCCCAAGTTTCATGCCCATACAACAGTTTTTAGTAATTTGACCTCAGATGACCCCTAGATGACCTTCCAAAAATTTGGCTCCAAATTTTTACTGCGCCCACTAAGTTTCATGCCCATTTAACAGTGTTTAGTAATTTGACCTCAGATGACCCCTGGATGACCTTGGATGACCCTGCAATGACCTTCCGAAAATTTGGCTCCAAATTTTTACTGTGCCCACTAAGTTTCATGCCCATTTAACAGTGTTTAGTAATTTGACCTCAGATGACCCCTGGATGACCTTGGATGACCCTGCAATGACCTTCCGAAAATTTGGCCCTAAATGTTGACTGTAACTAGTCTGTACCCACCAAGTTTCATGCCCGTACTACAGTTTTTAGTAATTTGACCTCAGATGACCCCTGGGTGACCTAGAATGACCCCGAAATGACCTTCCAAAAATTTGACTCTAAATGTTGACTGAACCCACCAAGTTTCGTGCCCATACGACAGTTTTTAGTAATTTGACCTAAGATGACCCCTGGATGACCTCGGGTGACCTTGAACCACTAACCAATACAAACTTGTTCTATCTGGGGTCAAGATGCACCCACCCATCAAGTTTGAAGAACGTGCAACCCCTAGTCTCCGAGAAAATAGGTTTTTGCATGTTATACATAAATTATGCAAATTAGGTACCGGGTACTTGCATGTAATTACCATATAAGTCGAATCAGGTCGAGATCCTTATGTCATGCCACCCCCTACCAAGTTTCATCATCATAGCGCACTAGATTTCGCGGTTCTCGGGTTGGGCGGTTCTCGTGATAGGCCTATCTCTAATTACCCGGTAATTACCCAACACCCGTTACCCATAATACTTGTCCTAACCTTTCAAACTACTACGATATACGTCTCTCAATGAAGCCATCGTTTGCCTCTTCCTTGGAGTCCCTGTCCTACTACCACATTGGAGGACCCCAAATTACCTCGAAATTCTATTAGGCCTATTGATCCGATGAGATGCACCTGCACGATTAACCGTGCACTGAGTCTGTAATTAATGCTTTCCGATGCTCGCACTGCGCCCGTCAGTACTCCGCGCACTACGCGATAGCGCACTGCACGCACGCGCTACGCACCTCGAGCACGCGTTAGGGAGCCACACGCATGCAATAGCGCGCAGACACAGGGACGGACGGACACGCCATGATTAGTATTATGATAGGGTTCTTCTTACGGATCCCAGATACAACTCCATAAGGCAGATTTCTTCAGATTTCCAGCCATATTTGTAGAAGCATTCCGCATAAATTATGCAAATTCAGGCGGCGGATGACATGATCGAGCCGGCAACTCGTGAAACCGCCCGGCCGTATGGCATTTTCCATATGCTCGGTTAGTTTTGTGGGGTTCATTATCGAACCCCAACGGTTTTAGCTTGTATTTATATTATTTATCAACATACATGTAGGCCTATTTGTTTGTGATATTTCAAGCTTTTTAAAATTTCAAAATAATCCCATTCAATTACACGGTTGACGATGAAAATTTACTGAATTTAGGGACTGCACGTCATACACCACCTGGCAAATTAAAAAAACTAAAAAACCAAATGCGCATACTTTTCGTCGAGGTGATCAGCAGGTGTGTATCCTTCCTGCAACCATGCGCCTGACGAATCTAGAGATCGTCTGTCCACAAACTCCGCTATCAATTTACGCTGATTTTTGCATAAATTATGCAAATTAGCTATGTTGATTTGCATATTTGTCACCGAAAACATATGGTTACGGAGCAAACTTAGATGTCCTTCCTCCCACCAAGTAGCCTCCCCGTAGGTCTTACGGTTACCCAGATACAGCTCCGTACCATAGGCATACCACCCGGCCTACCAACGCTGAACGTAATAACGAATTTATCATACCACTACATCATTCTAAATATTGAAATAATTACGTTTTTAAACATTGCACTGCTAAATAGGAAAAACATTACAAAAAATAGATGACTGTTCGCGTATTATACAGATTCGGGCGTGCATTTTCTGGCGCTACCGTTTACGCGACTTCGCCTTTATCTGGCGTACCTCGGCGTACCGCACGCAGATCGGGCTTGCAAAATACGCTCTCACTGACTAGATATAAAGCACAAAATACGCACTCACTGACTAGAAAATATATCAGGTTAGCGGTGTTCTTTGATGTTTCCCTTAGTGGTATGATAAAATGCGATATTTGATACACGCATTCGCACACCTCTACGATCGTGTTACGTGCTATCAACACTCATGATGACGTGGGGTCGTCTACCCCCTGAGTGATAGACGGCACCCAAAATCATGTGATTGTCCAATCAGATTACATGTCTACGAACTAGACCACTCCCACTGGCTAAGAATAGAGAATATTTCGAACAATTTACATGTATGGCCCATGCCACTTGGCCTGGGCACTTGTAGGCCTACTGAATACTTTTACTAACTGTTGTATCACTGATCGCGTTGTGTCAGCATCAGCGGCTCGAGTGTAAACTGTCCCTTAGTCTTAGATTTGCGTATCGTATCGTAGTGAGTGATTGGTTTTATATAGTGCAAGAATCATTCATGCATTTCACAAGCCAAGGTTTATTGTGCAATGCCCATGGCCAATGTGCATTCAAATTCTTAGTTTTACTCTTGAGGAAACCATGACATGTTAATTTTGTTTCCATTAACTTTCCAAAATGTATGCACTGTTCGAAATGTTAAAAATAACAACAGTCATGATATGGCCATACAATTGAATTGTCAATCATCAAGGTCTACTCCTGTTACTGCACTACTACATCATAGTAGTAATAGTAGTTGTACATGAATGTCATGAATGTGTATGGTAATTCATGATATGCTGCCAAATTCGGCACCGAACTCGTTATTGCGATAGTACCGTACTACATAAAATTTGATTTATACGAGCGATAAAACTGTTTAATGTGTCCATTATTTTGAAAATTATTTGTGTATAAAAGTCAAGTGAACAAACAGAAGATGATAAATAAATATTATGGGGGAAAAAGCATGAAAAAATTGAAAGTAAGCTTACCGTACCTCGATTCTCGAATCGATCATGCCGGGCGATCATGATTCACTGTATTTTAAAATGTACACATGATTTGCTGGGCAGAGTTGATGTTGTCCTGAGTAATAAGCGTCCAAATATGGTTTTCCAGACATCAAAAGAGCAAATAAATGTGATGTATAACCTCGAAATCTGCATTTAAATGCTGTATTTTCATCACACACCACGAAGGTCATGCTAACGCAGTGTTGCCCGTGCAATAATTTTTTGTCTGATGTTGGTGTTGCCACGTACTTCACTTTGTCGCTGAGTTTATTCTGTAAAATCTTTATCACGCCATGATTATGACCGCAAACAATCAAGAAAAATGTTAACATGCAGTTTATTGTCTTTAATTCGTCCCTGGTCTTTTTAGATTGTTTACAAAAGAATAAAATTAAGATAATTTAAATAAGCAGTTAATATTCATGGAAGAGGCTATTTCTGGCAAAACTTTTCCCTCAATGACCAAAAACACAAAAACCAAAAACACACCCGAAAGCTCTTCCCATTGACTATACAGAGAGAGGCCAAAAACACAGGAAATAGCAAGTCTGAGTGACCAAAAACACACTTTGGATCTCTCTCTCTCTCTCTCTCTCGCCCCTCCCCCGCCTCTCCCCCCATTGCCTCCCTCCCCTCGCCTCTCTCTCACACCTCTCTCTCCCTCTCTCCCTCCATCGCTCACTCTCATTCCCTCTCTCTCTCTATTTCTCCCACTCTCTACCTCTGTCTCCATCCGATCCCTTTTTCTCTTATTGTCCCCATCTGTCACCCTCGCTCGCTGTCTCTCTCTCTTTCTCTCTCTCTTCCCCTCCAACTCTTCTATCTCTGACGTCACCTTTTGAGAAGACTCCCCGGGGGGATTATCTATCCTTTTTAGTTCTCTCGCTCTTATATTTTCAAAATATTTTCTGTCTTTTTGTCTTCTTCACAAACTCTTATAGTGCTTCTCCCTCGTCATCTCTTTTATTTGAACAATAAATATGAATCAAGCTCGGGCGAAAAGACACGTGTTAACTTGAAAGAAAGGCAAAAATCATTTTGATAAAATTCTTATTTTAACTACCCATTTTACTTGCGACATATCATCATATAACTGAGTAAATAGTAAATAACGAAGACTCAATAAACAGAAACTTTAATGTTACTTTAATTTTATTAGAAATAGTTACATCAGCTTTTTTGTTTTATTTATAGTAACATGAGTTGTGTCCACTCTTGTAAAAGTGATCTTAATAATAACATGTATATGCAGTGGATGACCTGAGCGCAAGAAGACCGCAAGTTCACTTGGCCCCTCAACATGTATACACTGAAGTTGCGTATAGTTTCGTATAGTTTGGTAATGTTTTATACATGTTCAGGGGCCAAAATAAATCTTTTACAACCTTTCATGATGTTTTCACCCTGGAACATGTATTAAACATTATAAAACCATAAGAAACTATACGTAACTTTAGTGTATACATGTTGAGGGGCCAAGTGGACTTACGGTCTTCTTGCGCTCAGGTCTTCAAATTATGTAGTGGATGAAGGCATATGCTGCACAGCTACTTGTTTCAAATATACATCTCTGTAAACCAATATCATGAAAATGACCTGTATATGAAAACGAGATGATAAATAAGAGTTGTACAGTTTTTTTCACCAAATATAACAATTCAAATGCAATGAAATAAAGTTAATTGCTTTAGGAGTTATGAAGAAACTTACAGCGAGCTTTTTATTTTCAAACTTATCAAAGCTACACTGCAAAAACAAGTGTTTATATTTAAACACCATATTGTGTTTATCAGAGCAACACTTAATAAACACATAATTCATGTTAATGGTCTGACACTAATGTTAATGGTTCTAACACTAATGTTCATAAATTAACACTTGGTGTTATATTACAAACATTAGTGTTTGTAATATAACACCAAGTGTTAATTTATGAACATTAGTGTTAGACCATTAACGTGAATTATGTGTTTATTAAGTGTTGCTCTGATAAACACAATATGGTGTTTAAATATAAACACTTGTTTTTGCAGTGTAGTCATTATCAATACATCGTATTATGCTTCCATGGAGCAAACTGCACGGGAAAGCGTGTCTGTATGAAAATATTTTTGCACGGAAAACCGTGACAAGGAAAATCGACATTACTATTAAAATTGTATGTGTGGATAAATGGGGGTGATTGGTGAAGATGTGTAGGGGGTGTTTGTATTTGTGGGTGAAAGTATGGGGTGGGTGTACATCATACATGGGGTGGCGCGAGTGTGGTGTGGGCAAGTACCGTATGTCCTTATGTGACATGATCAAGGGGAATGAGTCACATGTCGACCCTGGTCAAAAATGAGTTTTACGTATGTTTCTAAAGAAGACATTTAGAGCTTTCAGAAATTAAAAACTGCATGTTGATACAAAAAATTTTTGCAAAGATATGTCAATTTTTCAATCGCAGAAAACAATATAAAACAAAAGAATTTTGACACTTTCTTTGCCAATATCTCAAAATCAATATTAGCGATATCCGACTCATTTCCCTTGATTGTGTCACATATAGCTATAATAAGTATGAAAATATATATCTTATCCTTATTCGTTTAAAATATTATTTTTTCATCCTAGTGAAAGACGTTTAAAATAAAGATTATGTTTGATACTTTGTTACTTTGGGCTTACAACATGAACAGCTATAAAAATAAAATCCTGAAGTGTACGAGGTTAACATTTTTAAGCATATAAATACAACTTTTATGCCTTTGAAGATGCAAAGATCCGAAATGAAGTAACACACATTAATAATTATGATGGCATTCGATCATCGAATTTTTTGTTTTTGAAGATGCCAATAGTTTGTTTAAAATAATACGTATGTTTTCTCAATTAAAGAAAAAGAGAAAAAAAAATGATTCATTTTAGAATCTTCATACGTTCTTTTTGTTATCAGGATTTTGAAATTTATCTCAATGTATATTCAAATTCTTAATTAGTTTATACAACAGCCCCTGGTATTATCATAGTATTCTCTCGTGGTCATCTGCATTATATCAACATATTCCCAATACAATATTTGTAAAGTGGGAGGCTGTTTTGATTAGTGAAGAAAAACATATTTTACCAAGTGGCATATAGGCGATTCGAATGCCAGAGGAATGAAAAAACAAACTATATACCAACAGAAAATGCGTATTATTTTGACGAAGGTGCGCGAGGGACATCAATTCACACGAGTTGGTGTGTTTTGTCAAAAGTGGCTTTGGGCCATGAGGCTCGTTAAGTTAATTGCCTGTATGGTTTTGGATATGACAAACGGTTTCGAAATGACTTGCATCTATGTCAACATCAGACTTCAGGCATATGTGCAAGTCTGTCTTATTTACGTGAAAAAAACCCACATCTACAGCATTACCATGATTACTAATGTACATGCATTTGAGTACACTTAAATTGCTTTGAATCGTGATTAAAAAGCAATGATGGGATCCAGTTTAATAGTACAAAGTTCATAACGATACACAGTTCCGGTTCTCGTCTCCTGCACCCAAAGTCAAACTCTGAAATCCTAAAATGCTTGAAAGTTGAGTCTGGTATCAAGTTTAACAAATTAAAGGAGTATTTCGTGATCCTAGCATCCTCTTTTTATGACATTTTTCAGTACATATCCACGAAAAAAGCATATTCCCAAAATTTCAGTTGATTCCAATTTTGCGTTTGCGAGTTATGCATGATTATGTGTATTACACTGCTCCATATAGACAATGCGTTGTAATTTCGTTCTGGTGCACCAGAACGAAATTCAAATTTCGCGATATCTTTGCTAAACGAATTAATCTGCTAGAAATATTTTGTACATAAACATTATGTAGCCAGAGTATTCCAGTGATATAAAAGTCTCAACTTTTTTTGAGAAAAGTGGGGTGTTGAGGCTGTGGATCACGAAATGCCCTTTTAATGTGTACAAATATTATACTATCTATCGGTGAGTAAGTGACATTTAGTCTCAATTTCAACCAAATGCATTATAATTATTATTATCTTTCTCTTGTCTATTGGTATACAAGTCGGACCATATCATTTAGAGAAACTTGGCATAATTTATTCATTCTTTTTTAATTGCCTTTGATATTGTCCGTTTTAGATTTGTACGTTTCTGTCTTCGTCTCATTGTCGACCCTCTTAAAACTAGACATATTTTAGACCAGATAAATGTTACGGAAAGGCATGAAATAACCATTATGTGTTCTTTCAACCTAATGTTTGTTTCTTAAGTAACACATTCAAATTAAAGTACATTTTAATCAACGTCTGGTGCCGTTGGTGAGATAGTATACGTAATCTCCGTGGCTAGCATCTCCTGCCGAGTCCTCCTGTTCGGTTTTTCCAAAGTCATATACAAGGATGAATTCTGTGATCTACATTCTAATCGTTCATATACATCTTGCGCACCAGCTGTCTGAGATCTGGGCGCAAACTCCTTTGTGGTATTAGCTTTAGATGTGCAATACATTTGAAGTGATATCATCACGCAAAAGATAAGGAGGACAATATCAACAACACATGTTACCCATGTCGTTATTACCCATAATCCAACGCGTGAGGATTTGCGGCGTCGTCTGCATACATCGGCACAAGATTCACCCTGTTTAACATGAGTTGAAATATTAAAACCTGTATTTATGTCCGCAGTGTCATGTACACTTTGTGTAACACTCACATGTTTTGCATCAGTGGTGTCATGTGATAAGTCACGTGATGAGTCACCACGTGATGAATCTGTCACAAAAAGTGGACCAATATGACACGATCGCGATTTTTCTGGAAAAGCTCGACTTTTCAACGTACACACAAATACAACACCATTATCCTGCACTGATGGGATGATTTTCAACATAGACACAACATTTCCATCTTGTTTTAGAGTAGATACGTTTAAATATTCCGACTTTCTTGAATTTGTTCCACTCCACCTCAGCTCAATATCCGGATAAGCTTCAACTGATGTACAATTAAACCCAGCTTCCATTCCAGCAACAACATGTAAGGATCCTTTACTGCAATGTGGATACGATTCCGATGGGAAGTAATGCACTCTTATTTCCATTGTATCCTCAGAAATAACACTGAGTGCACTTTGTGACACAATCTTACACGAATATGATCCTTCGTCATTTCTTGACACTTCCATGATCGTTAGAAAATACACCAAAGTTCCGTCTTGTCTTCTTGTAGCAAGAAAGATCCTTTCATCAACCGATGGCAAAATATCCTCATTCCACGAAAGCCTTTCGCCATGTTCTATATCACGATCATCACCGTTTGAAAACTCCCGTGATATGGTGACCTCTTGACCCGGTTGTACATCCCATACCTGGCAGTAAACGGAGAGAATGCCGCCTTCTTTAGGTGTTCCAATCGGTGATGAGATTGAGACTCTGGTGCTGGAAATAAGACACACTAAACAGTTGACGAACAGTAGATGCACTATCCAATACGGACCTTGCTCCATTTTGTGATAACAGTGTTAGTTTTGGTGGAAAATAATATCAACAAAAGTTGACTTATAAGATCTTAACAATTTGAGCAATTGATTCAGTTTTAAAATAACGTTGTAAGTGCGAGTATAATGTCTGTTCTAGTTAATTGAGTAGCAATAGGTGCTCTTGTTGATCACGTAGGGCAAGTACAAATCCATAGACCAAGCAATGTGGTAATTATAACTACGTCAACTCGAAACACTTGAAGCAAAATCACCTTGACGCGCTTATTACGCACAAAATACTGCGTCTTTTGTCAACAGGTTCATCTGCAAAATACACACCAAAATACAAAACATTTCTTACGCTCTTCTCCGAGCTTAGTTTTCCCGATATTTACGTTCAAGACAGAGTACGGGTTTATTGCTTATTCGTGTGGAGACACACTTGGGCCCTGATGGGACCAGGCTTAAACGTCATAAGATCGGCGTAAAACTTTCCTCACATTTGCATTCACCAGATTCATATTCACAGCAGAAAGTATCACCAGGGTCCAAAACATGCTCATGTGTCAGTCACAGTTCATTAACCCCAATATATTTGTACATTGACACAATGACCTTCAATTATCTTGCGGATGAAAACTCATTCCCCACATCTGAGGATAAAATGTGAACAATAATTGGTTAATGGGGGTTATTAGACTTTGTCGTTACAACGGAGCCATTCTGGCTTATTGTGTATAATGCTTCCTTGCTCAGCAATGTCCATGTAGTGTTGCTTGAATTATCGTAAGCTTCAGCTTCAAAGTACACAATGATCGAAGGGTTTTCCTCAGCTGTACTCTCCACGATCATGCATTATCAATTCCAGATAATCTTAGCCCAATAACAGCTAAGTTACTCCTTACCATAGAAAATAGTGCATGACGTTCAAACATAAAGCACAGAAGATCTTACTTTGCAATTGCAGTCAAACTTATATTCCGATATTTGCAAAGCCTATTCGGTTCCTTTCTCCGTAGGCGATGTACAAAATGTCATCAACAACAATACCCATGAAATCCTCTTCGCTTACATTCACCATACCATCCTGGATAAATTCATAATCTAGTAACTCCCGCTTCTCTTAGATCGCCATTAGTTGCGTCAACAGTTGCATGCAACAATTTAGCCGGCCGCATTATATGTTTGCTTATAAATTCAAAACAATCTCGTTAGCTCCTAAAAATAGGTGACGATACGGATGTGACTTACAAACTGAGTGACGACTGACGCATATCTGAATCCCCTACTCGGAACTGTTGAGTGCTCGCTTTTGTTCATTATTAATAATATAAAAAGCTGTAACAGTTATAACCCTGCTATCGCGTTCTAATCAGCTAAATCACTCTTTCTTTTCAGTTTTTTTTTTCTTTGAAGGCAACGTTTCTTGGTTCATCTTCTTCTTGAAAACTGATGCGAGAGATAAAAATCGAATGGAGATCCATCTTCATGTCAGCATAGCCTGTAAACAGATACGGGAGATCAGTGGAGACATTGGAACTATCCCATAGTTCCTTGCGGTTAAACAGCGACTATCCAAGGACGGGTGCTTAAAAGTATACTTTTTATGATTTCAGGCAATGTCGTGGTCGATCTTGTATAGTGTTTTATAAACACCTATTGTGTTACAATACAAAAAAAAGTATGATTATATTACATTAACACGCGATACTATAGCATGTTTGTCTTTACATCATCGATCGTTTTAATACCAAGCGCTTATAACATGAACAACAACAACAGGCACAAAACCACGGTGCCATTAATAACGATTGCCAAACTATCATTTTATTGAGTTTTTACCAAACAACACATGGATTTAGATCTAATTAGACACTTTTAACAAGCCGACTTTGTAGGCAAATGAATGTTTTCATTATGTAATGATTAAAGACAATATAGATCTAGAAGAATAATCAAATTATTGACAGACAGATAGAGCAAACCAAAGATGACAGTATTGACAAGTCAGGTTATTGAAATCACATAGATTCAAGAGGTCAAGAAATATAGGAATACAATGACCTCAAATGGTACAATTCTGGTTTACCCTGTGCACCTATTTTAGGGTTAGGGTAAGGGTTAGGGTTGGGGTAATTCTTGTGCACAAGGTACTCAAATTGCCAGTTGTGAGTACCCAAAGCATTATTTAATTCTGTGTCCTGAGATCCCGTGTTACAAGAATCCAACAGGGATAAGTCAACTAGCATCAAAAAGTCCATTTAAAAAGAAATCAACTTATAACAGTTCGCAGTAGCCGTCTTCATTCAGTGTTGAAAAATATAACAGGTGTTATCGAAACGTACACACTAAGTGCATTTCTTTAAATCAGAAAATAACGCCCGTATATTCTACTTAGGATCCTGGGAAGAGTATGATTCAATTTTTGAAGCAAGATACCGATCTTACGTGCTATATTTATTGGCATGAGAAGAAGCGCTTTTGTGATGAAAATCGCCATTACTCATATCGTATTTATCAGAAAGAATACGACACAATATCGCATTCTCCCTTCCCGTACAAAAATGTAAAGAAATTTCATCACTAAAGTTAAGATGTTCAATCAATTAGTTATTGGCACAAAACGGATCGTTTTCGTGTCCTGAAGCAAAGAATACTTGTAGGTAAAAAAGATAAGCTGAGATCGGTTATTAATTGCACTGGTTTCAACTTACTTTGCAAAATGTTGCATTTGCAAATAATGCCGCGTAGAATTTAATACTGTAGAAATTTGGTAGGGTGTGCGACCTGGATGTGTTGAATGTGCCGCAAGCGATATAGACTGTATCTTATATTTCTGATAGAAGTTAAATGTTTTAGTGAAGACTATACTTTGTTTAGTAAAATGGTTGAATGGAAAATTTGCATGTACAATAGATAAACCGTGCCTGAAAATCCGTTATACTTATCGTAAAATTTATCTATGGATACATGTTTAATTTCATATAATTTATGTCTTTCTATAATTGGGATATTCTAGCTGAATTGGAATTTATGAATTTACAAATTGATTCGAATACATAGTGAAATGGATATTGTTGATTGCTTAACGCTCTCCGTGGGTGTCGACTGCAGACGACAAGTTTTTTGTTTTGTTTTTTATTCAAAAAGTTCAGAATTGTAAATTTTTATGACCATATTTGGAATCAGCATAAAAAATGCATTAAAATGAGTACAAACAAGCCTGGTCTTGGTTCAGTGGTTCTTAAGATAGCTTTTGATATTTTGAGAAAATTATATCAAAACTTGGACTTTTTATGTTGAAGCATATGGTTAGCTCCAAGAGCAATAAACCAAAACGCCACATGGTATACATCTAGATGAATTTCAGTAACATGTAACCACGTGTACCTGTATTTGAAGAGTTTCAAACCCCTTACATCCACTTGAGCAATTTTGGGAAAACATCAAAAAAGTACTGATATATGGGGGTTTGCAACAAAAGCAGTTTTGGCGGGATGCTTGGGTAGGATTAGCATTCTGCCAAAAAACTGCTTTTGTTGAAAACCCCCATCAATGATATTTTGATGATTTTGATGTGTTCTCAAAATTGCTCAAGTGAATGTAAGGGGTTTTGGAACAAAGCTCTTCATTTGCCGTTCTCTTGTCTGCAACACAACGAATTATTATTAGCTTAAACTTTCGAAAACTTTTTAACGTTGTTGAAACGTAGCCGATCAATCGATTTGATAACACACTTTCGTCACAGAATTCACGTTGGATATGTTAACGTAGCGGTTCTGTCATCGTTTTCACCACTAAGGTCCTGGGTTTGAGACTCTACCGTTTATTAGAAGACTTATCGTACCCGTCCTTTCAAAACCTCGTATGTGGCAAATTGTTTTGCGAAATTTACCCATTTTTTGCATTATGTAGAATTCAATGGCAATTTTGCAGATGATGGAATTAGCCAATCAGTAAGCTGCAAAATTCCTTCATATGTTGAAGTAATAAGATACATTGTTTTGATACTATTCTAGTTTCAAATACACGTTATGTTCTCGATAGCGTACATGTTTCCATATGGTGGTATTGCAGTCCCAAGTTGTGATTTATCATTACTATTAATATTAACATGATTAAGGACAGTATATAGTATGATGTGCATTATTGCTATCTACTGAAAACAGTAATTATGTAATTTATTATTACTATCGACTGAAAACATCAGTTATGTAATCTATTATTACTGTCTGCTGAAGACAGCAGGTATATCTATTATTACTATCTACTGAAGACAGTAATTATATAATTTATTTTATTTTCAGAGGCTACGGTATATAACACTAGTTATATCTATTATTGCTATCTACTGAAGACAGTAAGTATGAAATTTATTATTACTATCCACTGAAGCCAGCAGTTATATCTATCATTGCTATCTACTGAAGACAGTAATTATGTAATTTATTGTTACTATCTGCTATAAACAGCAGTTATATCTATTATTGCTATCTACTGAAGACAGTAATTATGTAAGTTATTATTACTATCTACCGGTACTAAAAAACAGCAGTTATGTCTATCATTGCTATTCACTAAAGACAGTAGTTATGTAATTTATTATTACTATCTACAAAAAACAGCAGTTATATCTATTATTGCTATCTACTGAAGACAGTAATTATGTAAGTTATTATTACTATCTACCGGTACTAAAAAACAGCAGTTATGTCTATCATTGCTATTCACTAAAGACAGTAGTTATGTAATTTATTATTACTATCTACAAAAAACAGCATTTATATCTATTATTGTTATTTACTGAAAACTGTAAGTATGTAATTTATTATTAATTTCTACTGAAAACAGCAGTTATATATATATATATATATATATTATTGCTATCTACTGAAGAAAGTGATTATGTAAGTTATTATTACTATCTACTAAAAGCAGCAGTTATATCTATTATTGCTATCTACTGAAGACAGTAATTATGTAAGTTATTATTACTATCTACTAAAAACAGCAGTTATGCCTATCATTGCTATTCACTGAAGACAGTAGTTATGTAATTTATTACTACTATCTACAAAAAACAGCAGTTATTATCTATTGTTGCTATCTACTGAAGACAGCAATTATCAAATTTATTATTTATATCTACTGAAAACAGCATTTATATCAATTATTGCTATTTACTGAAGACTGTAAGTATATAATTTATTATTAATTTCTACTGAAAACAGCAGTTACACTGCAAAAAGTGTGTTTAGGAATTAAACACTTTTCTAAACACTATCTTGCACCATGTTTTTAAACATGTTTAAATGCTACACATGTTTAGGAATTTGATGGGCTGTGTTTAGGAAATTTGACATTGGTGTTTAGGAATCAAACATGTTTAGAAATGTGTTTAGACATTGGTGTTTAGGAATCAAACATGTTTAGAAATGTGGTGCAAGAAAAGTGTTTTATTCCTAAAAACCAATGTCAAATTCCAAAACATCATGTGTTAAATTTCTAAACACATACCCATCAAATTCCTAAACATGTGTAGCATTTAAACATGTTTAAAAACATGGTGCAAGATAGTGTTTAGAAAAGTGTTTAATTCCTAAACACACTTTTTTCTTTTCTTTGTCTGCACACCCCCATCACGTCAAGTGCCCCCGAGATGGAGCGGTTAGTAGCTATATATCAGGGCTGGCTGCCACTATAGGGTTTAGGAATCAAGCATGTTTAGAATGTGGTGCAAAAAAAGTGTTTAATTCCTAAACACGCTTTTTGCAGTGTATATATATTATTGCTATCCACTGAAGACAATAATTATGTAATATATTATTACTATCTACTGAAGACAGCAGATATATCTATTATTACTATCTCCTGAAGACAGTGATTATGTAAGTTATTATTACTATCTACTAAAAACAGCAGTTATATATATTATTGCTATCTGCTGAAGACAGTAATTATGTAATTTATTATTAATATCTACTGAAAACAGCAGTTATATATATTATTGCTATCCACTGAAGACAATAATTATGTAATATATTATTACTATCTACTGAAGACAGCAGATATATCTATTATTACTATCTACTGAAGACAGTGAGTATGTAAGTTATTATTACTATCTACTAAAAACAGCAGTTATATATATTATTGCTATCTGCTAAAGAGAGTAATTATGTAATTTATTATTACTATCTACTAAAAACAGCAGTTATATCTATTATTGCTATCTACTGAAGACAGTAATTATGTAATTTATTATTAATATCTACTCAAAGCAGTAGTTATATCTATTATTGCTATCTACTAAAGACAGTAATTAAGTGATTTATTATAAGTATCAGATGCAATCAGTTAAACATGTATTATTGCGGTCTACTGAAGATATAGTAATTGAGTAATTTATTATTAGTATATCTACTAAAACATCAGTTATACCTATCATTGCTATCTACTGAAGACTAATTATGTTATTTACTACGGTACTACTTATTATCTACTGAAGACAGTAATTGTTTATTTTGTTATTAGTATCTGGTCAATTCCAGCGAAAGCGGGACAAAATTCTCTCTATGTTAACTTTCCACTTTAAAATGTCATTAATAAAGGAAATCACGTTATTGATGGAGCATATCATGTCACGTCCAATGTGCTCTCTTTGTGCATATAGGCCTTTACTAGCAAGTCATACCAGGGGACAAGTTATGATGACTTAAATGAATTGGCGTTACCCACGAATCCAAAGATAAAGCACCATATATGTCATTGAATGTCCTTCAATCAAAATGACATTATTACCGTTAGAAAGACGTTTGCATGATCTCTCATCATATGTAAAACGATTGAATTCCACCAAAGTTTGTGGACTCTAGAGGCCATTAAGTCAATTTGGCTAATAATTTTGTTACCCGCGTATCAAAAATAAAATGATCGTTCTGAAAATGTTAAGTGAATATGCCATAAATGACTATATCATGAAACGAAGTTTCGTTCTATAATTCTGAGGTCCAAGTGATTATTTTATGCAAATACGTTTTACCCATAAAATTCCATAAAATCAAATTTGACGTTACCCACGTATCAACTGTTACCCACGAGTCCAGCAAATATAATTGCCATAGCTTAAATTAACATTTAATGACTTGGGACACTGAATTTAGTTTGACAAGCGCTTAAAATTGTAAATCGTAAAAATACGTTCACCGCTTTAAAAAAGAATCTACGACGGTTTAAACTTTTGTTACCCACGAATTCCGAATAGATGCTAACTTTGAAAAATAAAGAGATTGTTTATTTTAAGTTTAAATCATCACATATTCAAGCCATGTGTATGCTATAATTTTGACAGTACTTACAGTTTATACACCTAAGAAACGCAAACCCCAAACGGTACTATAGTACTTATAGCTTTACCCACGAATTCGGCGTTACCCACGAATCCAAGGATTTACTCGTAAATTATATGTTTCTTATGCATCTTAACATTTTGAAAACATGCGAAATAGGTTCCAAAACAGTCCTGTTCAATAGCGTCCTCTTGAAGGTATACTGAAGCTGCATCATGAAGTTTTGATTGATTATCCTAAATTACTATTTTTTGGGTAAATGCAATTGGTTAGAGAAACGGGAATCATTGAAACACAATGGAGGAATAACCGCATTGTGGTTTCCAACCTTCTGTAATATTTTCTATTTTGACGCTTACCAATACATACCTTCAAATATGTGTTACCCACGAACATTTTGGTTACCCACGAATCCCTAATTAAATTATAGTTAACAATGTATTGATAGTGTTTTAGTTCATAGGAACTGTCAAACACGAGTTAATAGAATATTGCTGCATGACAATATGAAATGATTTTACTAAAACAATAATATAAAACTGTTTGCTCTGTCTATTTGAATTTGGCAACTTCATTATTCTCAAAATTTTTATACCCAAAATGCCATAATGATCCATTCTAAATATTCCATGTAGTCTGTATTTTGATTAAAATTCATTTTAGTGCCATTGCAGCCTGAATTATTGACATACCGAAAAGTATTTTTTATTTTTATTTAAAAAAATTAATAGGAATTGCTATTTTCCAGACGCTGTTACCCACGAATCCATCCGAGATCCTCATCCTGCGACGAGATACAAAATCTAACTTTATATTTATATGAAGCATTTATTCTAATCTTTCGAAATAATACAGTAATGTTAAATGACAGCCACTTTGGAAAGAGTTCGAAGAATTGACACAATCTTAACTGTACACCTGGTTCTTTCTTAAAATTTGTAATAACCAAAATATTTCTTTGTAGATATATGTAATAAAATTCTATTTTACGTTCAAAGTCTTCACCGATTTCTAGTGTATATGAGTCACACATAAAATATTGAAAGATATTAAAGAAAGTGAAATTTTATGGCGTACAACAGGTGAAAAATGCTTGAATTCGTGGGTAACATGCATATGCGCATTTAACACTTTATTTAGTCTAGCAAGAAAAGTCATTTTTCAATCCGATGGCACTTCCACCTGATGATTCACTAGACATGATCGTCTCATTTGATAAGTCTAGAATTGAAAAGGAAAACATTTTCAAAATGGCCCTCAGAGAGAATTTTGGCCCGCTTTGGCTGGAATTGACCATCTACTGAAGACGGACTCACAGTTTTGTCAAATTTATTATTGCTATCTACTGAAGATAATAATGATGAAATGAATTATTGCAATCCACTAAACACTAAAACACGTTAAAAATATGAAGATGTTTATGATTACATAGTTTAAGCTATTTCTATTTTTGTCTATTTATTTCCTTTTTAATGTTGTCAAATATGTTAGTAAATAATAGATCCTATCGAATACTACGTCACTCGTCCCTCATAAATAAAACTCCGCCCTCTGTAAGGTAGGCCTACCACGTGGCATGATAATACAATAAAACAGGCTGGTAATATGTAATGCCATTGAACTACTATATACATGTCCATCTGTCACTTTGTCTGCATTTTCAAGTTCCGGTTGATTTTATTGCATATACTGTCACAAAACCGACATTGTTAAATACGTTTCCTTAAAAAATAAAAATAAAAATATAATAAATATATACCAATAAAATAATAATTCTTAATAATTATCCGTATCACTGACAAATTGTCCTTGAATTATGAAAGTAATTATTTCTTAATTAATGTGATAACGATGTTCAAATAAATTATTAATGTCATTATTCTACAATTGATTAATATAAAAATGCAAAGGTGCAGAAAATGTCTTACTTATTTCAAGAGATATAACCTTAAAAAGTTCATAATTATAACACATTCTATTCCTACTTAGTGAGATAAAATATGTATTATACGGGTGGCAACGACGCAATTAAAATTGAGATATCTATGCAGCATGTACATCTTAGTGATAAATATTAGAATTATGGCATAGAGTGTTCATACGATACTCTCCAATACGGATAAATATATATAGAATTCGTATAATATATATGCAGCATATTATTACTTTTACATGAAAATTCATATGTTTACTTTTGCCAAAGAGAGATAGCAGAATCTACAATAAAATAAAAGTGAGAATATTTGAAGACCTGAGCGCAAGAAGACCGTAAGTCCACTTGGCCCCTCAACATGTATACACTAAAGTTACGTATAGTTTCTTAGGGTTTTATAATGTTTAATACATGTGCCAAGGTGAAAACATCATGAAAGGTTGTGAAAGATTTGTTTTGGCCCCTGAACATGTATAAAACATTGCAAAACTATACGAAAATATACGCAACTTTAGTGTATACATGTTGAGAGGCCACCTGGACTTACGGTTTTCTTGCGCTAAGGTCCTTATATGGTTTCTGGGGAGAATCAAGGATTGGAAAAAAATGAAACAAAAAATGCTAAAAATACGGTAAAATATTACCAGGAAAATGCATGATTTTGTATCATGACATTACATGACTCTAGACGTGATTTGAGGCGAAGATGATTGTTGCTCTAATGCGGATAAAAGTGTGCTTACTTATGTTTGTTGATGGATAATAATGATTATAAATTATAATAATCATGTAAAATGGCGCGTTTTCTCTTTATGTACACTGCTATCTCTATAGATACCCCTATAGTAGTGTTTCACTTTGATGAATGCACCCACAAATGAATCAAAACAGATCGAATCAGAACCAGGCTGATACTTTTATAAGCCATATCCATAATCTCCAAATCATAAAACGGGCACATTAAAACAATGAAGACATAAAACTGGTAATGAATCCCGCAATTGTTCCCCTGCTACTGAGACCCCTGAGTAATATGGGATTCATTTGTAATTATCACCCTTTCTGTTGTAAAATCTGGTAGATATTAATCCGGGGGTGTTGGTCATGTGTTTTTGAAGGGAATGAACACCGTGGATCAGTGGCAGCGGAAGCATTGCAATTTAGCGGGTGTCGGAGGACGAGCATATCTTGTTCCGGGTTTCCTGGGACTGGGTTTTTCTGCGCACGAAGCGCTCGAAACATTTAAATTTCAGACTATCTTAGCCTATATAAATGAAGGTGACCAGTTTGATGGGCTATGCGTGGGCAATTTTATCCTAATTGGGCCCCAGACATGGTGTTTTTCGTGCAACATGCACAGGGCAATTATTGATTAATTTTTTCAATTGGTTTATCAAATTCCATATTTTGATGCCAAAAAAAAAAAAAAAAAAAAAATGTGCTTTTAAACGGAGAAACTTTTCGAATCGAGAAACAAGGTATATCGATAAAACCTGGTTTATCGCCAAAGAAATCCAGGTTTATTTCTTTCCATGTGCAAAATACGTACCGGTACCATACACATACCTGCTAAATATACTTCAACATAAAGTAATTTCGATACTGTTTCATTAACTTAAAAGCAGTATGGAAAAATAAATTTCATAATATTTTATTTTTAGGACTTCAAGCTAAACCCGCTAATATCAAGGCCACCATTTTTGTCACGAGCCAGTATGATACCACCAACAAACATGACAAATCCTGACACCCCCGGATTTCAATTCCAACGAACAGATTTTGCGATGGGGAAATGGCGACGAATGCAATTATCTCTTTCGCATGCATTCAAAGACTATGACGGATTCACTGATTTGGTAAATTTTACTGACAAGCTGCACAAAGCAGATAAACCAGATGATTATCTTTTAGACAGGCGTAACGCCTTTTGTGTTTCGTTTAGAGAGCGCGTGCCTGCCAGATTTAACATTTGGCTGACATACCGTTAAAAATTGTCATTATTTTGTTTTGTTCTCCGTCTATATTGCAAATGAAGCGATTGAAAAGTCTAAGCTATGCACAAAGAATGGAACATGAAAATATATCATTTGCATATGAACAAATCAACAAATGAACAAGTAATACCTCAATAGGTCAGTAAATTAATTGATAAAAGATAATAAACCAAACAAACAAAAATATAACATTTGCTATATACGAACAAATCAAAAACGAAAGAAAGAAAGAAAGAAAGAAAGAAAGAAAGAAAGAAAGAAAGAAAGAAAGAAAGAAAGAAAGAAAGAAAAGAAAAAAAGAAAGAAAGAAAGAAAGAAAGAAAGAAAGAAAGAAAGAAAGAAAGAAAGAAAGAAAGAAAGAAAGAAAGAAAGAAAGAAAGAAAGAAAGAAAGAAAGAAAAATAAAAGAATAAAAGAAGGAAAGAAAAAATAAACAAACAAACAAATAAATAAACAAAAACAATCAAACACAGAAATAAACAAACAAACAAGCAAAGAAACAAGGGAAGTTTAAAGGAAGGAAAGAATAAAGGAAGGGAAGGAGAATAAAAACGAGATATAAAGAATAAGTGCGTCAGCAATAATACCACCTGTTCAATGAAGGTCAATTTTGATAACAAAGTTAACTTACCGGCCGTCGGATGCACGCGCGATCGGATACGTACCTGCAAATAAAATCCAACGCATATGTATATAGGGGTACTACACCCTCGATAAACTCGTGTCTATTTTTTGCATTTTTTCAAAATCTAATAACATTAGTGTTAACAAAAGTTATGTATATTATAGGGGCAAGGAATCCAATTACTACACTGGAATTTCAATGACCCAAAACAAGCGGTTCGTTATATTTATGAGATTTCAGTGTAGTTATTGCATTTCTTACCCCAATAATATACATAACTTTTGTTACCAGTGTGTTATTATTTTCTGAGAAAAATGCAAAAATAGTCACACATTTACCACGGGGTGTAGTACCCCCTTAAAACATACTAGTGCACATTTACACCTGTATTATGTGTCGATGGTCTATTATACGCATCCCTTACGCAACAGAAAGTTATGGACATTTGTGATTCCATTTTTGGAAAAATTGTGTATTCAGTCATGTATTTCTATTTTTTCTCCAGCCAACGAAGGACAAATATGTCAGTGTTATAGGGTGTTCTAAACAGATGAGATATGTACTATAAAATGATAAAGCGTCTAACTTATGAATAATTTTAAGAATTCTTTATAAAAGAATAATTAGCGTGGCATATGGTTAGTGTTTAACAGTCACGTATATGCCATACCACATGTGCCAGTTTCAATACTATATCATCAGACTATAATTCCGATCCTTCGAAGCACGCCATATATTTTATGTTATGATATCCGCAACACTAATATCATAACCCATCATAACCACTGAAGTGTAAAATATTATAGCTCATCGGGGAGTTTTTAAAACAAACTACCTCGTCTCTCGTTATTAAACCTTTAAACATAATACGCAATAAGTACTTGTTTGTTTTAGATAAGGCGGTATGTATCTTAAAGGCATTTTAATCATATTCTATACCCGAAATGATGTTTTGAAAAACAACATATCAGAAATGCGAAAGATGGTGCTCATTGTTCCTTCTTAACATGTTAAATCATATGCATTAACATAATCCTTAGCTTCTTGGGTATTATATCGTGTCCAAATACACAAATTATTGGAAAACTTTGAACAAAGTACTGGATTAAAAAACGAAATACGCATTACCTACTCTTTTATTTGATCTTTTGTTAATATTAATTATTATTAATTATTAATAATTCAAATTATTTTAATTCAAAAGGAAATTAAGATATAATCTTAATTTTAAAGAACATTCCGACAATCAACATATAACATTTTTATTATGCTTAAAAAATGTTTTTAAACAAATGTTAAATATATTTTTGTTTTTCAGGTTTATTCTATCTGCTGTTAATGTTATTTTACTTTTATGGCTCTTTCTTTTTCCTTTTTTTTTTTTTTAATTTTTCGTTTGATATGATGTTCATTTTATCTTCATCAACAAAAATAAACATCAAATAAACAAAACACATACAAAGGGATGTAGCCTAATCGACAAAAACCATTCTATTCCTGACGGGCGCCTTCATTGGCCCCATTTCCTCACTTGGTATATATCTTATTCTTATCCATCAATTTGTAACCTGATGTCCTTTCAGGTTTGTTGATATTATTATTATTATTTTCATCAACAAAAATCAACATCAAATGAAATAAACAAAACACATACAAAAGGATGTAATCGACAAAAATTATTCCATTCCTCAGTGATGGGCGCCTTCATTGGCCCCATTTCCTCATTTGCTATATCTTGTTCTTATTCATCAATTTGTAACCTGATGTCCTTTCGTTCGCACTTCTTAAATTCCACATTTCGATGTTTAACAGACAAGTAACAGTATCACCAACACCCTCTTCACAATTTACCAGTTTTCAGACCATCTATTAAGCATATTAATAAGAAACCATGACCCTATTTGCTATACAATTACAGAGCTTAACGATTCTTAATTTGAGTCATGCGTGGTGTAATAGATATGGCTATATACTTCGCGCCAGACACGTGTTTTAACGAATTTCAAAATCCGCTAATTATGCGTTTATTAAAATAGTGTGAAGTGTTATCGTGGAACGAATGAACGGATACTAGGCTTGTTTGTACTCATTTGGATGCATTTCTCATGCTGATTCCAAATATCACCATGCCAATATCAAACTCGAAAATATTTGCCTTTTTTTTTTTTTTTTTTTTTTTGAGTGATGACTGCACTATAAATGGCTAAGTGTGTCATATATTCATATATTCAGCGCCAAAACACCTTTAATAGTCATTTACTCACAGCTGTAAGTATTTGACCCATCTTATACATGGCATGCTTGAGGCGGTTCTTTTACAATACCGCTTTACACGTATAGGGATATATCTCTGTTCTACGCTTCCTCCCTATTGCAATACAACGAGTGGAATTGTCGTCCCAGCATCCTGTGCCATGATGACGCTCCTTCGAAGATGTTCTAATATCACATCTGAAGACCGTCGACCACTAACAGACGTGCAATTAAGACTTAGTACGTCTTTAGCTCCATCCTCTGAAGAAATCTCAAGTTTTGAGATATTTTCTCAAAATATCAAGAGCTACCTCAAGAAACACTGAACCAATACTAGGCTTGTTTGTACTCATTTTAATGCATTTTCCGTGCTCATTCCATGGTCCTGAAAATGTAAAATTTTGAAATTTTTGAATTTTCAAAGAAAAATTGAAATTTGTTGTCTGCAGTCCCGGCTTGCAGTCGACACCCGCTTTAAGAGAATTATAAAGTTGTAACAATCCGTGTTCTTTTTTGACAACTCATTCTTTCTTTCAAGGTTTGCAGAAGCGAATAATTATAATATAAACTTATATGAAATAGCTGAATATCGTATAATAATTATATGTCTTGTAGGCTGCAATGCCGGTCTGCAATGGATTGTGGGAAATCTATATTTTTTCACCGATTACAATTAACCACTTGCGTGCCTGCCTCTTCATGGCGATATTTTCCCGCCAAAAACATTATCAGTTGACTTCGAAGTTCTCCAGAACAGACGTTATCTATATAAAAGTCAGTAAACGAAGCATATGACTGTTTGTACTTGTTTGGGTATCTTCACCACGATACCTTCGCGTATAGGCTAAATTTAGTGATTATAGATTCAAAATATCAAATGTTTAGATATAATTCTGAAAATTGAACAAAGTCAACAATCATGTCGTCTGCAATATTATAATCGCATGACTTTAATAAAGTCGAGTTACTTGTTATTATTCTATTGTCATCTCAAGAACCACTCTATAAATGACCACTACTCAGCATGTTAGTACATATTGCAATACCCATGGGTAACATGAACTCTAAATATTAAGATATATACATACTTTCATAATTTTATAATTTTACAATTTTACACAAATAGTCGTCTGCTAAGTCGTCTGCCAACGATAACCATACAGATTGTGTTAACTTGTTATCCTTTTGATTGGCTGTTGTCCGGAACCCCTATTGGTTATTTCTTTTCTCTAGTAATTGCTACATCAATTATTGACGCAGGTGCATCTTTTTAATGAGTATCAAGTGTGCTTTTTATTGATGAATCTATAATTGGGATATTCCTATTGATGAGGCTCCATTAAATTGTGAATCTAGCGCTGGCTGCTGCAGCACAGCTAAGGAAGATGTTTTCTATTCTCTCTAGTGCATGTCGGCTTGTGCGTGATATGAAGTCTTAAATGCAATAGCTGCGCTTTGTTTAATTATTTTCTGTTACATGCTAAGAAAGATAATAATGTTCGGTTATGATGTTCCTGAAGCAGCATGATTACCTCACAAACGTTATCTCAATTTATTGGTTCTATTTAGCACTCGTTATTTTCATACTTAAAAAACTAAAACAGTCGATTTACGGCGGATACTTGACTCTAGCATCACAGCATGGAATAATCTCCCATATTCCGTAAACATGATGAATTAGTGAGATTTTTGCTGCTTGGCACATATAAGGCCGTATAAAATTAATGTTTTGGTTCTCGTCCCCTCCCTCCTCAATTTCTGGGATTTGTCAGATTTTTATTTTTATTTTAGATTTTTCAATTATTTTAGACTTTGGAATGATTTATGAATTGTTCATACATATAAATAAGTTTATTAGAGAACAAGGATCACTTCCAAGTCTTTTTGTGGTACTCTAGGGGTTTATCCCTCAGAATCTCACATTTGAAGAAAAAAAGTGCCTCATCGTTTCCTCAAGCACTGTTGGAAAAGACCGAAAACTACTGGCAATGCTGATTTTACATTGAAAAAAAAAAAACACCTCCCTCCCTCATCAATTCATGAAAATCCTCTGGACGAGAACCAAAATATTAATTTTATATGGCCTAATACTATGTTTAATCCGTTTTCATTTACTGATTTTGTATTTATTATGTTGTTTGATACATTTTGTATGACTGATGAGAGTTTGAAATTTGAATTTCAGAAGCATTGATTTTTAAATGGTCTCCTTTAGTGTCTTTGCAAAGCAATGTGTGTAGTTATCGAGGTTTGCTCTCCTTCCTTGATATGCCAGGATACTTTGTGAAAAAAATTAACACACCCCATACTTCCACATGTAATACGCAAACCCCCATTCCCACCCGCTGGTGTAGGAACACATACCACTATCAGACAACTACAAGTCTCACTGTTACATGTAGTGCAAAGTTGATACTAAAGTAAACTTATACCGGTTACCGGATGTACGCGTAAAACAATAACAGCGAAATTGTGAAATTCTTAAGTAAAAGAATACGTACTCAAATAGTCACCCCACCAAGCACAAAAATGTATTTAAAACGTTATAAACATATTATAAACGCGTTTTGGTTTTGGTTAAAACGTTTTGATAAAAATTTAATTAAATGTCGGGTTATACAAAGGCCATGAAAACATAGTACAACAACATATTTAAAATGTTACCAAAATGTTATTGTAAAATGTTTTTTTGCAAACTTTTCGCAACGTCAACATTAATATAACATTATATTAGAATATGTTTGCATCAAGTTTTCATGAGTATTTTCTGAACGCTATTAAAACGTATTATACCATTTATATAACTTGACATTTAAGTGTTTTCGGTAAAACTGGGGATATCATACGCTTTGTCATTTTCCAAAAATTGATGGGTAAACCATCATTTGGTTAAACCATCATTTGGTCTAACCATCATTTGGTCTAACTTAAATTTAGTCAAAATGATAACAATTTCTTTCAATTTTACACATTTATTTTCACAATGCCGAACCAAAGCCATCAGTGCACGTTTTGTTAACTGAACACATATGGCAGCTATTACTAAATCACCTTTTGTTTCACCCATAAAACTATATATACAGTTACGCTCCAGAGAATTTGATTGAACACAATATCCGCCTCATTTTAGGCAATTACGGCGACACTCTACTCCAGCTATCTAGTTGCTATTTCATTCGATATATATCATCTAGCCATGTAACATGCTAAGGGCCGTTGTGTAGTGAACAAGAAAGATATACAGACATTGTATTGTGATGAGTTGAAGACGTTTTTCTCGCTGTGGGTAAAATTAGGTGGAGCTGGGTTCAAGTTGACATTTATGTGTTTTTACTTCATATTGTGGCTTATCGTATCCGGTAGACACACGGCAAAGATGATTGGAAATACCTTGCAATCATTTTGAACTATGTCTTCAGTGTTCTTTATTATGTCATTTTTATCTTGACTGGGAAGAGTTGCAGAGATATAGAGTACCAAGTTATTTGTTTGACTATAGCCTAAAGACACTTACATTATTGTCGGTATAGTCATCTTCATAGTTACCCGATGAACACAAATGAAAAGAGGCATTAAGAAGGAGTACATCATTTCGGCTAACCGGAGTTATTCAACATTACATGGGCTGGAGTTTGAGCTTCATTATACATCGTTTTAGTGGCAAGATTTATAGAGAAACAGAGAAAACCAGCATACCAGCGGATTTTGTTCTACTTTAGCCTTAAGACGTTTTACATTACTTCGGTATCGTCTTCATCTTCGTAATGTTGATGAAAAAGAACATTAAGGAACTGTTCTTGGTTTCGGCTTAAACCTATGTTTTTTATCATGCTTTTTCTTCCGCGTATTAAATTGTGAACCTCGTAGCTCTTCTTGATAGTATAGGAAGAGTAATAAGATAACAGAGCCGACTCATCACGGATCTTATTTCGCCACTGTATTAATTGCATTTCAGACTACTATCGTCTTTGGAGTTGTGGAAATTGTGCAAAAGGAATTTTATACCGATTTTCATGTGGAGAAAATGGCTACTATAATTACATATATTGGCTGGATAAGCTTACTATATCTGTTAAAACTCACCAAATTCGCCACCTCTACACGTGTGTTATTGACAACCCCAGTTAATCCCGTTAAGGAGAATGCTATGCTTGCTTTGCACTGTCATATATGGGACTTATCTGATTCGCAAACTGTCACCATTTATCGCGATGTAGGAGAAGGTACTGAAGATTTATCGTATGGAGATGACATTCTTACCTCCGCTGATGATAGATTCTATCTCGCAAGACGAATTCTATCCGATGGATCAGTGGTGTATTTTTTATCAATCATGGACATTAATCAAAAAGATCAGGGATCTTATTCGTGCGAGGTGATGGCAAGATCTTCTGGTGGATTGACACGGATCGCTATGGATTCAGTCGATGTTAAGGTGCATTACTTTCCTACGGACATGTATCCTTTATGCACTGCCGCACCTGATGTCATTTACACTGGAACTCGAATTGCGTTAAACTGTACCTCTGAATCAGGATTCCCGACTGTGTCGTTAACATGGAAACGGACTAAAACGAATAAAGAATCTAACGCGGTTCAGGTAAACAGTAATGGTATTTCGTATACAGAGTTAGTATTTGATGTAACATTAGCGGATAGGGATGATATGTTTTTGTGCCAAATGAAAAGCACGGTTTTTCCAGATCAACTTGAATCGTGTCATATTGGTCCTCTTAATATCATACAGAACCCATTGCATGCTGGTTCGAATCCTGTTCAAGACAACGGTGTTCAAAATAAAGATACTGATACACGGGATTTGATTACAGTGCCAAATAAGATGTACACACAGCCAAGTGGTACAAAAGACAAATTGCAATGT
Organism: Amphiura filiformis; assembly: GCF_039555335.1. NCBI lineage: Eukaryota > Metazoa > Echinodermata > Ophiuroidea > Amphilepidida > Amphiuridae > Amphiura > Amphiura filiformis. The sequence goes on from NC_092640.1 coordinate 51,676,679, forward strand.
CAGAAACTCTGCTCAGCAAAGACAGCATCCAATTTATCTGTTTGGAGAATTGCTACTCTCATTGCCACCGCACTCGCGTTTGTTTTATTAATAATTGGATTAACGTTATATATAAAGATACATCGGGAGACAGCTAGTAGAAAGAAAAGACAATCACAACAGCCGGCACCTTCAAGACAACCTATAGACTGTCTTTATGAAGAGTTAAAGTATAGGCAAGACTTTGAAGGTAATAAAGTTTATATGGCTCTGGTAAGACCAAGGAAACCGGATAGTCTAGCTGTACCTGTAACTAATATGACTATTGTGGACCCACGTGACCCGGAAGGAAATTACACATTGACTCCTACTACTTTTAATGTAAATACATCAATGCAACAATAAGACTTGATATACTTAATGTGGTGTTCCGCAAGGATCGTGTTTCGACCCATTAAGGATATTATACTGTGTAAACACCACATTTAAGACTTTTACTGGATGAACCTCTTTTTTATATTCAGGGTTAATTTAATCTTATGCTGATATATTTTTTTCTTTATTTATTCTGTTCAAGTTCTCACCATTTAAAAAATGTTATAATATTGTAATTATCATTAACATTGTAAACATTATCCTTTGTATGAGGGCAGTTATTGTATTGACATTTGTGAACTTTATATGTTGTCAACTTCGCTTCCTAAGACACATCCTGAGGATGCCAGTGGATGAGACCTGTAAAAGATATGATATAGTTGATAAAACGAGACCAGAGCGACAAACTGTATCCGACTTACATACAGAAGCTGTGCGTTGAGGGATACCAACAATTTACAACCTTATAGCTATCGTGGTGCTTGGATAAACTTTATAGTCTCCTGCTCCGCAGCCGAATGAAATGAATTAATGTATTGAATATTTGCCACGTTAAAATCTAAATCACTATTTTAATATCTTAGGAAAAGTCCATTATTTTATGAAAAATCATTTTTGACGAGCTAAGGTAGACAATTCGCGTCCTGATGCTTGACACACGTAAACAGTATCTACCTTGTCAAAAATATTTGGTGAAAAAGGTGATTTCCTATAGATTTAACAATAGTGATTTAAGTCTCAATGTGTTAAATATTTGCTATTTTTGGGGAAAAGGCGAACACGAATCTTGAAAAAAAAAGTATCCCAATTTTATCCACATAAATATCGATGGAATTGAGTTACCCAGTAAAGACACGGAATGACTTGACTCTGTACATAACAGATGGCTAACGGCCCTTATCACCATTTATCTCCAATATAAACCAGTAATAACAGAGTTTAATGGGGTCGTTAGACTGAATAGAACAGCCAAGCACCAGATGTGGCAACACCTCGTATTGTACCAAATTCATGCGGCAATCAGTCATATCTTTCGAACCGTGACTTTACTATTGTAATTAACCACCGAATCATCATTGAATTGGCCATTAATTTATTTGCCTTTAATTCAAATACTGCTTTAATAACTACAAATTGGTACGTTATTTTCAGAAAGAAATGATTAATTGGATCTGGTTATTCGGTTTTAATATCAAAAGTAAACGATAATATAATTTTGACCTGATCATGGGAACCATGTAGCTGAGTTGTTTTTGAGTTTATGAGCTGATGTTTAACATTCAAATTGACATATTCTTTATTGTTTAAATACCAAATGTTTTAAACTATAAGTAAAACATAATAAATATCCATTCGGATGTGTTTGTATATTTCAAACAGTATTTCTTCAATTCAAAAGGTTTTTAGGCATGCATCCTCAGCAAACTCATATCATCAAAGAAACCGATTTCATACCTGTAGTTGACTTCATGCTTGAATGAGCACACATTAAATGAAAGAGTTCACTAATTCAAAAGTTGCAAAACGTTATCAAGTACTCGATTATAATGTACCTTTTCCTGATACCGGGTGCACGATTACCGTTTAGGTTCCATTTGAAGTTCACACTCCCTGCGTGGAGATGAATCCGGTCATGCCTTCCATGGAGTGGATGGATTTCTGCTGGAATGGCATTGTTCTCAATTTGCATGATCGGGTCACATGTCGGTATATAGGAGTGAAAGAGCAGTATGTGTTGATAATAATCATTGGAAAGGGATGAACTCAAAACTCGACTGTCGGTTGACCGGCAGTTACCGGCGGTTGAACCGTGTACCATTGCTTAGAACAATACAAACCGGCCCCAACTGGACGTAACCGGCGGTCGACCGACGGTCGGGTTTTGATTTCATCCTAAAGCAGATTCTGTGTTTTTATTTGGAAGGGCAGGCCTATCATGTTCATCTTTTCTTTTCGAGTTGATGGTTGGATAAGAAGATGACAAATTTATCATCATACATTTATATAAAAAATATTTGTCTGTGCATTGAATACACTGTATAATGTCATGTTGTTATTTATATTGAATTTTAAATACCATACCCAAAGAAAATGATTGTTAAAAAGAAGATTTTGTTCAAATATTGATGAGCCAATAAAATGAGATCTTGAAATTGACTTCTTTAGCGCACTCTGTTGATTTAGTTTATAGTATACACTTAAAATAAGTCAAGCATACACCTTAACATTATAAAATCAATATTAACATTAAAATTAACATTAACATTAAAATTAACATTAGCATTAACATTAACATTAACATTAACATTAACATTAACATTAACATTAACATTAACATTAACATTAGCATTAGCATTAGCATTAACATTAACATTTGCATTAGTATTAACATTAACATTAACATTAACATTAACATATATATTAACATCAACATCAATATAATATTAAAATTAACATTGCTGTTGGGTACACACCAGTAAATATAGGCTCCATTGACTTTCTGTATACAAACAAGGTCCGGGAAAACGGGAAATTCGCAGAATATTACCGACTAGATCACCCTATATAGCCTATATAGCCTATACAGCTTACGCCACCTCACAAATAACTTGGGTGTTTCTAAAATGTAACACATTTTGAAAGCTTAGCCAAATCTTCATAAAAAGTCGGATCCTGCTCAGTTTTCATGGACAATCTATTTCCCATGCCTAAATGAGGATTGAATATGAACCAGGGCCTAATAGTTGGGTTTAAAGCATTTTCTATAATGTATTACATTAATTTACATGGCACTTTTCCTCGTTTGAAACACTGTGATTTTTCCTTCCTGGTATAGGAAATTCCTATTTACTGATGTGCACTCTGTTTGAACAACTGAATAACAGAATACCGTTTTTGTGTTCCCCGTATACATGCAGATACATGATTATTTGATCGAAGTTTAAATTTGTTTTATTTCAAAAACTAGGCCCATTTCAAAGACAATATACCATGGAAGCAGTAAAGATACATTTTGTTGATTCCATTTTGATATTATATAAGTGGATAATCTGTCTGGCTTGCCCGGCACCAATACGTTATTGTTGTCACAAATTCAAGACATAACAATCTATCAAATACCAGTTTTATATCCAATTACCATTAGGAACATAATAATATATGATATTATACTATTATATTATAATACTATATTATAGAATTCACCTTTATGTATATATGTATCTTTCTATTTTTAGTAATTTCAAACACATGACATGTCCTTTTGTCCTTTCGCAACTAATAATTGTTGCAAGTATATTACGTATTTGATGGAAAAACTGCATATATATACCTCTAAATGTAAAAGAGTGAAAAACTCACTCCCCAAAAGAGTGATTCACTTATAAAACCACTCAAAAATGAGTGAAATGTGTTTTTAAACTTCACAACCACTCAAAAAGAGTGAAAACCACTCTAAAAGAGTGAATTTCAACTCGTTCAAGGAGTTAAATGAAGGACAACACATTTGTAGAGTTGTCCTTCATTTAACTCCTTGAAAGAGTTAAAATTCACTCTTAAAGAGTGGCTTTCACTCTTTTTTGAGTGGTTCTAAAGTTTAAAAAACACATTTCACTCCTTTTTGAGTGGTCTTATAAGTGAATCACTCTTTTTGGGAGTGAGTTTTTCACTCGTTTACATTTAGAGATGATCTGAATATCCACTAATTGTCAGTTCTTCGGTAAGCAATTCTGTTTTACCACATCCAACGCGGCCGACTGCTTTTATTTTTCTTCTATTCACGTGTAGACCTTAATGATTGGCACACTTACAAAATATAATAGATTAAATTGAATTAAACCTGAAATTGGCCATCATTAATTGCCATTACAGTTTACTACTTATTTTCAAAACATGCAATTGCATACCAACTGTATACATAAATAAATATCTGTTATACTTAATTGACATGGCAAGTATTTTAACGTTACTTCGAGAAATACACCTTAGGGGTAAAATATTGGTACACACACTACACATGTTCTAACTCCAAATAAACATACTGGGACACGATTGCGTGATTGATGATCTCAATCCGTTTCTGATGAAATTGATGGAGGATCTTAATTCTGCTCCAATGTGATCTATAATAGTTTCTGAGTCAACAATGTAATGGCGTCCTTGCTACATGGTATATCTAGACCTTCCTGTAAGTAAATAAAACAGGCCACTGATTGATGAATTATTCCGTTTTTTACGATGGATTCAAAACCTTCATACCTAGAAGTTACAAGGAGTATGCCACTTTTTAACTTGCCCTGTGAAATTGAGAAATATATAGAAGAACTAAGAGATGTGCAACGGTCATGGTGAATTTCGGTATATAGCAAGATCTATAAAGGGGGCACTCTTAAACACAAAATAAATGACCACATGGGTATTTTCAAAATATACCCCGGTTTCAGGATCGCGTAGCTCTGAAAGATCCCTGAATTTTACCAAAACAGAGTACTGAAATACCCTAAATTTTGATAATTTCAACTCTTTAAAGACCCCTTCCCAAAAAAATGCACACTGCTCTCATTTCTGTTTATTTTTTCCAGATGATTTTTAACCAGAAAAAAGAAAGACCCTTTATTTTGACCGTTCGTAGCTCCAAAAGATCACATTTGACCAGTACGCTGTCATCAGCTCCCAAATGACCCACCATCTCTATTTCCTGGTAGAACACAACCACCAAAAAGTGATGGATGCTCCCTCCCCCGATCTGATCCAATCAGATCTTTAATACCAGATACTCTCGGAGCATCATGCAGTTGACTCTCACCATCAGACGCTCTGCGATTGGTCAACCTTGCTGTGAAAATCCCAAGATCCAACTTGTTCCCCCATAGAAGATCATTTCTCCCATACTCTGCATGCATTGGCCTATTCCAGTTGAAATCCAGACTCCCCCTGTGGAAGATTTATCTAAAGTCTTCAAAAGAGGATGTATGTGGTGTCAAATAGAATACATATAACTTCCATTTGAAATACTCACTCCACTCCACTCCAGTGGAAGACATAATTTATAGGCAAATCCATAATACTGAGGGAGTATGGGTTTCAAAATTATTAACCCGGACCAATTACATTTGAAAAACATACGCCCTCTGTGGAAGATATTTCCAAAATCTTCAACAGGGGTAGTGTGGATTTCAACTACAATAGCCCATTTGGAAAACCCTACCAGCACATATAGGCTATCTGCCAACCACCAGGATTTGCAGAGCTTCAAGGGGGAAGATAATAGCTGCTATTATATCGCCAATCCGTCAACATTAGGTAACTGTTAATTCTATAGATATAGCATTGACATGGAAAACAAAAGGCACAAATTCCTATCATCATATCACTATCTATGATTCAATACTCCCCGAGGAATTGATTGCTGACATTTTTTATTTTAGCAAATATACTTCGTTACGAGCACCTGCTCAGAATGACTAACATTCCCAGCATAAAGGTATAACTCACATAACATTACAAAAGCCGTGGGTACTGACTGAAAAGTGACGTGCTGACAAATGTCAAGAAAATATTATTGTTTAAATTATGGCAAAGTCAAGAAATGCCATTATGTTATCAATCTGACTTAGTTCATCCTAGTGGGAGATAGTTATGATACGACTTACATTATCATCTCTTTGACCCATTGTTATTGTACAATACACATAATTAACAAATGCATATGGCATGGACGCCCCGGTAATGGTAAGACAACATTGATGCCATGGTTGTGGGTGACACATAACGTCGCTTCATCACTCGTGCTATCTAGCGTAACAGCGCTTAACAGCTCGATCTTTTTTCCTCCGGTTGTCTATATTTTTTTTCTTCCAAGTGTCTACCTTTTGTTTTATTGTTGTTGTAAATGCAAAAAGTTGAAGATAAACACATTGCAAAAACTGTAACAATTAAGCACTTCACTGCACTCTTCTTAAAATAGTTTTGGTATCACTTTTTTGCGATCTAGTAATACCAAGGGCCGAATGTCAACAGAGAACAAGGGGCAATCTGTTTGTTCTCTGTTGACAAGGGGCAGTCTTCAGGGAACGACTCTTTTCAGAGTCATCAGTAGACAAGGGGCGGTCTACATGTCTCAATCTTAGGTACTTTGTCCTGAAGAAGTCAGAGCTACTCCTGACGAAAGCTTGACAGTTCTAAACTTGTCCGACGGCGAACCCGCTAAAAACTCACTAATTGTTAAAAAAGTAATTTTGACAAAAAGACGATTGAATATTTTGCTCATACTCATATTAATATAACCGCATGATGCGGCCTTTAAATACTGGCTTATACGAAACGAACAAAGATAACACGGGGATTACAAATCATTTGCCGTTGAACATTATTTTAGAATTGATACAGTGAATGTATCTTTTCATCTTTGACTCATCAAAAGAAACAAACCTCATGTCAGGTAGAATGATTAAAAAATACTGTATAATCAAATGAATAATTAATGTCATCAATGCATGAATGAATATTAAAACAAACTAAACGAAGATAGCTATTTTGTCTCTGTAATTGATTGTCTAAAGGGCAAGCAATAGGGCGCAATTCCATAGCTATTAAATTATATTTTTGTCATTCATATGCGGTTTCTTTAATTTGTTGGTATAATAATTGGAAGGTTGTTCAACCATGGCAAGTCATTTGTTTTTCATTATTTATCATGGAACATTTCTTGTGATATCAGGTGTACCAGGCGAAATATAATTAATTTATAACGTGAAATCAAATTGTAATTTGTATCAACAGCGTGTTGATTTGAATTGCATTGAATGGTCTTCATCTTTAGTTTGTTAAGGTTGACTGCACTAAAATTGAAAATGGTAATGCGAGATACAAGTGGCCATCTAAATTTGGTCTGCATAATTTGAAATTATCAGGGGCAGAAGGAGAAGAAGAAACAGAAGAACATCAATAAGGAGGAGGAGGGAGAAGATAACAAAGAAAAAGAAGAAGAAGAAGAAGATGATGATTATGATGATGATGATGATGATGATGATGATGATGATGATGATGATGATGATGATGATGATGATGATGATGATGATGATGATGATGATGATGATGACGACGACGACGACGACGACGATGATGATGATGATGATGATGATGATGATGATGATGACGATGATGATGATGATGATGATGATGATGATGATGATGATGATGACGATGATGATGATGATGATGATGATGATGATGACGATGATGATGATGATGATGATGATGATGATGATGATGATGATGATGATGATGATGATGATGATGATGATGATGATGATGATGATGAGAGGAGGAAGAACATGAAGAAGATGGAAGAGGAAGAAGAAGCAGCATTTGTTTCATACACACGTTTTCAGCCATTGATATCGGTTTTTTGTTGTTGTGTGCTCTAAGAACCTCACCCAACCTCATCTCACCTCAAACTCACCTCACCTCATCAGGATATCACCACTGCTGTGTGAAGCTCGCTGCCAGCATTTCCATCTGTTTTTATCTTCTGCTTTTCTTGTCCGTTGTTTTATTCCATGTACAGGTGAATATCATCTCTCCATCTCCGTTTCGGTTTCTCTCTCCTCTTTATTATTGAATACCAGCATGTTCTCAGTCAGATAATGCCTTTATGGCAACTTTACTTATTGTTGTATATAGATGACCAAGAGGTACACATTTCATAAAAATACACTGGGATACACTTCCATCTGGCATTACTTAATCAATTTAAGTCACCAATGCCTCTCGGGTAGACTATCGATTTTCATTATCTAAATCAATATAATTATTATTGAAAAATAACATTGTTTTGCAAAAGTTTATTCTACGAATTATATACTTTGAAAACTTGCTTGATTTATTGTTGTGATTGAGTTATGTACGTTTTACAAAAGTGTTGTTGTTTCAACCCTCTTTACATCATAACTCAAGAATCACAGGACCTATACAAAAGTATATCTGTGATATTTCAATTCTTCTACACACTCGCTATGAAATGAACAATGTAATTTTTGCTAAAGCTCACTACCATTCGTAAGATGATGTGACCTACCAAATCGCAACAGTTTAAAATAGTTGCTAGCCTTAAGGGAGTACTACACCCCTGTCCATTTGTGCATAATTTTGCATGTTTCTCAAAAATCATAGCGTATTGGTGAAAAGTAAGATATGTATAATATAGGGACAACTACTGCACTGGAAATTCAATTTCAGCACAGACAACAGTTGTGGAGATACAGTCAAAAATGAGGGAAAACCAGTATTTGATCAATAAATCAATAACTACTAGCCTTGAGTTGCTGAATTTTCAATGCAGTAATTGTAGTCCTTGCCCCTATACATATCTTACTTGTTACCAATGCGCTATAATTTTTGAGAAAAATGCAAAAATAGGCACAAAATTGGCCAGGGGTGTAGTACCCCCTTAAAGATGAGAGAATTGTGGATAATTTATTTACTTCGGTTTATTTCAATATTGGTCATATTTTAATACAATTAAACTTTAAAAAAGTCTTAAACAAAATGTACAATCTTATGCAAATAGAGTCTCGGGCGGGGGGGGGGGAACTAAAAATCACAGAGAAAATCTAGAGGGCAACGGAAAAGAAAAAGGGTAAGGAAGCCCTTTCCCACCACAATTCACCCCAATCATGGGCCAAAATAGTGTAAAATAAACCAATAAAGCCTTTTGAGAAGCTCGAAGACATACAGTCTTGATCAAAAACAAAATCGGCATTGGTATTGTATGATGCAACTACATTTTTTTTCGTCTGTGCCCCCGAAATTTTATTTTGCCACCCCTGACAGCGTGAGTTCATTGGACAATATTATTAAGAATCAGCGCAGTTTTTTTTTGTACCATGAGTTTATAACATTTGATCAGGTGGGGATTCAAACTTTCTGAGTGCGTGGCACTTAAGAGCCATATTTTAAGCTCCTCCCATGTTCAAAAATTTGGTATAGTGCAAGTCTAGTTCAGCTGTGATGAATGCCAGTTGCTGACGAAGTTTGGGAAATATCATCTCCAACCCTTATATATTTCATAATAACAGAACAATGTTGCATACAGTCCGAAATTGTGTCCCCACAAAGCTCAAAGTCAGCCTCCCTAAATCCACTATTTAAGTTAAATTCTGTACATTCTGAGCACCGTAATTTAAACTTATAGAAAACGCGTTTTCTATCAAACATATCAAAAAATATTCCATATTAAATGTCAAGTCTGTAAATAGGATCTTATTTTTCTCTTTCCCCCTTTCCCGCATCATCCCTTCTCACTCTCCCCCTCTTCCTCCCTCTGTCTCACGAATTTGCTTCTCCTCTTCATGTGAAAGAAGAGAGAATATTAAACATTCTTTTCGTGTTTCAGAGTCATATCAAAATAAAAAATTAATGGAAGTCAAGGCAACATGCCCATTGATATTTGCCCCGGGTTGTCAAGCGATCCAGATTACACGCTCGAACATCTATGTTATTTGGATGATTACACAATATTCCAATCTTCTATTATAGCAATTCATCATACTCAGATTTGACGGAAGATAAGGCTCAAATTTTTCATGACATAATTAAATTGAATATGATTCCTTATGAATGTATCTGGGCTTTAGGTTGTGTGGAAAAAGGAGGGAAGACAGAACACTATACAAAATTTGACACCGTGGTACAGGCTTCAAGCTTTATATTGTTCGTTCTTATCAGTCATTTTCAACCTATAAAATAAAATAATAGTAATAATAAATTTTGGATTTATATAGCGACCTTTTCCAGATCTTAGAGGATTCAAAGAGCTGTAATTTCGCTGCCATGGTGAATCATCACAATCAAATCGTATACACTAGGCCGCGGCCGGTTGCAGCGCAAACCTATCTGCACTTAGATTGTAACATCCACCAATTATCTATGCAGCTCCCCAAATTCCATTGGGTGAAGTTGTTGATAAATAAACAACTAAAGCAGGAGGAACCGGAGATCCCGAAGAAACTTGCGAGAGCGAGCATGGCATCGGGATAAACCAAGTACACATGTAATAAAGTCATCGGGTACGGCCGGGGCTTGAACCCGAGACCTCAGTGCTAGTGGTGCAAGGCGAGGGAACAACCGCAGCGCCAACTCGCATTTATATCATCAGATCATGTTTATCGTTGCTATGAATGCACACCTTGTAGGCCTACCAGCATTTTGAGTTTTATGTTCATGCATCATTCTTAATCATTTGCTGCATAAAGTTTTGTGACAAACGGCCATAAACCAGCCTGGTATATAGGCTGACAGGTTTGAGCAAAATACCTATAATTTCGTCCGCATCGTGGCCATGGACTACAATGCTAAAAAGGCCGCAAGCTGCAGGGATGAGGCAGCTAACGACCGCAGTAAAGACTTTAAACTACTAAGTATATAATACAAATAGAGTTCCAATATAGTATTATGGTCCTAGACCACAACTTGCAGACGGAATCACCTTTTTGCAATATTTTCAATGCCTGTATCGAATGCAATTGTGCGCCCTCTTAGTTTCGAGTGCATGGTATAGCTGTTAGAAAATACAGATGTAAAGACAGAGGGATGGCTTGCTCTTAGCGAGCCATATTGCGCCGCGTTATGTTTTATACCTGGATATGAAACTATAATAGCCGGAAAGCATTCTGTTCTATTATTAGTTTCAGCTTTTAGGGCTAAAAGGGTACAGCATTACCGTTGAACCATAATGATGAAATGTGGCAAGTCTTGTGCTCAGCAGGACAATAAGTTGGCCTTTCCAAGCTCTTAATTCTCGTTGCGTTTTGTTCTCTGGGTATTTTCTTCCAATAATTGCACCAATCGTTCCACCTTGATTGAAATCGTGTGTCTATCCATCAGGCTATTCCATTTAAAATCCACACTATCCCTGGCCCTGTAGATGATTTTGGAAATATTTTCCGTAGGGGAGTATGAATTTCAAATAATTAACACATTAGCAGCTCCCTGTGAAACTCACTCTCCCTCAGGGGAAGATTCCGGTAGAATCTTTTTCAGATATCTCCTCCACAGAGGGAGTATGAATTTCAAATAGAATATTCACATAGGCAGCTCCATTTGAAACTCACACTCCCTTTGTGGAAGATTCATGTTGAATTTTTCTCGGAGGGTGTATGAAATTCAAATGCATGGAGCTGCCTAGTGTGCTAATTCCATCTGAAATTCATACTCCTCCTGTGGAAGATATTTCCAAAATATTCCACAGGGGTAGTGTGGATTTTAAATGGAATAGCTCATTACCATTATTACGTAATATAATGAATGGATATCCCAATGAACACTTCGACCACAAGAGCTTTCTTGCAACTTTCTATTATTTCCTGGTAACATAAATATACATCAAAATAATTTAATATATACGGTAGGCCCATCACCATTTCATAGTCATAGTTTACACTTGACTTTATTAGCCAGAAATTCAATTTGGGCTATTCCATTTAAATTCCACAATACCCCTGTGGAAGATTCTGAAAATATCTTCCACAGGGGGGAGTATGACTTTTAAATGGAGTTAACACATTAGGCTGCTCCATTTGAATTTCATACACCCTCCGAGAAAATTTCAACCTGGATCTTCCACAAAAGGAGTGCGAGTTTCAAATGCAGCTGCCTACGTGAACATTCTATTTGAAATTCATACTCCCTCTGTGGAAGAGATATCTTCCACAGGGGTTGTGTATTTTAAATGGCATAGCCCATTTCTAGTGTTCCGGGTTGATTTTTGTTTCTTTTTTACAATGTTTAGGTTCTGCTGGTCAAATACAATATATAGGCACCTAATTTGCAGAAACAAAGTCACTCATATCCCGGGACTCATTAGACAACACAACAACCCTATCCCAGCAGATTGATACTGTGGAAATTAACGTTTATATCGCTAAAATTAGCACAAAGGATGGTCACATGGTCATCTTTATTCCATCATCATATTTTCAACCGGCATGACAAGATAAAAGATTCTTCTATTTAGACGTGCCTGTATCAAGTGCGTTTAAAGAATAAAGCAAGAAAGAAAGAACTTTAGATTCTGTCATGCAAACAAATTACTATCCGCGATTACAACTAGTAACAACGATAACCTTACCGAAGTGGATATTCTTCATAGTTAACTCTATCTACGCGGGTGTCGACTGCAGGCGACAAGTTTCAATTTTTTTTTTTTTAATTCAAAAATGTCATATTTGGAATGAGCATTAAAAATGCATTAAAATGAGTACAAACAAGCCTAGTATTGGTTCAGTGGTTCTTAAGATAGCTCTTGATATTGGGTCATTTTATGTTGAAGCCTATGGCTAGCACGCAGAGAATTAAGGACCATAGAGTGAAGAAATGTGATCCATAAGATAGCCAGGTGCCGATTATTATGAGAGCATTTTTGAAATGAACGCGTTTGTCTCTGACAGACAAGGGTCATGGTGCACGACGCCATGCATCTTAGAGAGAAATCACTTTTATCCATTGACACATACGCCTCTAGGTTATTTTTAATGAAACTGGTTTCATAATACTCAACATGAGATGGGTGTATTCAGTTCGATGTGGAGGGCAATTCCATCAGATTGAGGAATTATGTGCATGATGTGTATATTTATCATGCTTATGTCAGTTTTGATGTTGCTCTTTCCGTTGAACATGGTAACGTTTGTTATCATCATCAGTGCTATCAACAATGCCCTTATGTTAACTCTCTCCACGCGGGTGGACTGTACGACATATTTCTTCTTTTTTTAATTCAAAAATTTCAGAATTATACATTTGGATGACCATGAATAATCATGAAAAATACATTAAAATGAGTACAAACAAGCCTATATATAGCATTGGTTAAGTGGTTCTTGAGATAGTTTTGATATTTTGAGAAAATGTCTCAAAACTTGAACCTTTTTTATGTTGAAGCCTATGGCTATCACACAGAACATGATTAACCCAACGTAATAGTTAATTATAATGATAATGTAAACCTTTATTAACCATACATTTTAAATTACAAACTGAAGACAACGAACTAACAAATGTACACTCTAATTGTATTAGTTAACGAGTACCAGATTTTAATACTTTGGTATTGCTTGAATACCGTAGTTTCTATAATGAAGTTAAAATTGCGTAGCATAAACACACAGTGATGCTGTCTGCTGTAGATAGCAAAAATACTCAGTGATGCTGTCACTGTAGATACTCAATGATGATGTCTACTGTAGATACTCAGTGATGATGTACTGTATATAGTAAATGCATTCAGTGATGCTGTCTATGATAGCAAATACACTCAGTGATGCTGTCTACTGTATATAGCAAATGCATTCAGTGATTCTGTCTACTGTAGATAGCAAATACATTCAGTGATACTGTCTACTGAAGACAGCAAATACACACAATGACACTGTGAACTGTATAGCAAATACATACATTCAGTGATGCTGTCTACTGCAGATAGCAAATACCCAGTGATGCTGTCTACTGTAGATAGCAAATGCACTCAGTGATGCTGTCTACTGACGACAGCAAATACACTTAGTGATGCTCTCTACTGTAGAGAGCAAATACACTCAGTGATGCTGTCTACTGAAGACAGCAAAAGGCAGTGTGTTATTCCGTAACACTAATCTTACCCGTGGTAATAAAAACATACATCAAAATAATATTTATAATACGATATCACCATTTAGTATCCTATCCAAACATCCAGTTTTCTCTCTCTCTCTCTTTTTTGTTGTTTTTGTTTTTGTTTTTGTTTTGCAATTTTAGAACCTGCTGGTCAAATGAAATGTGACCCACTCTGATCAACTCAGGCGAAAGTCGGAAATTTTGAAATTGAATTACTACCATTACTAACTTGCTTAGTGTAAATTATTACTGGTGTTGAATCCCCAGGTCTCTTGAATACTTGGTTGTAAAGTTATGAACCTTTTATATGTGCATTTTCATATGTTTTTTCGCCTCACTTTTTGCTCATATCTCAGTTTCATTATTGCCGACTATAGCCTAATTGGACCAACTCTGGTCAATTATTTGCAGAAACAAAGTTACTCATATCCCGGGACTCATATGGACCACACAACAACCTTATTCCAGCAGATTGATGCTGGTGAAAATACACGTTTGTATCGGGGGTATATAAAACGGGGACCCCGAAAACGGGGACCCCAAAAACGGGGACCCCGAAAACGGGGACCCCCTAAAATCACCCCATAAAGCTACTGGCAAATTTCTAGGGGGTCCCCGTTTTTCATCTTTGGGGTCCCCGTTTTACAGATTGACCCAGGGTAATCTGTAAAACGGGGACCCCAAAACGGGGACCCCTATTTTTCACTCTATTTTAGGACTGATGAGTCTCCAAATCTCGACAAAATATTCACCATGGATATACTAATATTACAAATGTAATTTATGAAAGTAGTAAGCACTTCTTATATAATTGTCCAATATACAAAATTTTGGGGTCCTTGTTTTAGGGTCCCCGTTTTACAGATTGACCTAGGGTAATCTGTAAAACGGGGACCCCAAAAACGGGGACCCTTAAAATCACCCCATAAAGCTTCTGACAAATTTTTTAGTCCCCGTTTTGGGGTCCCCGTTTTACAGATTGACCCAGGGTAATCTGTAAAACGGGGACCCCCAAAGCGGGGACCCCTATTTTTTTCACTCTATTTTAGGACTGATGAGTCTCCAAATCTCGACAAAATATTCACCATGGATATACTAATATTACAAATGTAATTTATGAAAGTAGTAAGCACTTCTTATATAATTGTCCAATATACAATTTTGGGGTCCCCGTTTTTAGGGTCCCCGTTTTACAGATTGACCTAGGGTAATCTGTAAAACGGGGACCCCAAAACGGGGGACCCCTTAAAATCACCCCATAAAGCTTCTGACAAATTTTTAGGGGTCCCCGTTTTGGGGTCCCGTTTTACAGATTGACCCAGGGTAATCTGTAAAACGGGGACCCCAAAACGGGGACCCCTATTTTTTCACTCTATTTTAGGACTGATGAGTCTCCAAATCTCGACAAAATATTCACCATGGATATACTAATATTACAAATGTAATTTATGAAAGTAGTAAGCACTTCTTATATAATTGTCCAATATACACAATTTTGGGGTCCCCGTTTTAGGGTCCCTGTTTTACAGATTGACCTAGGGTAATCTGTAAAACGGGGACCCCAAAAACGGGGACCCCTTAAAATCACCCCCTAGAAATTTGGCAGTAGCTTTATCGGTTGATTTTAAGGAGTCCCCGTTTTTGGGGTCCCGTTTTACAGATTGACCCAGGGTAATCTGTAAAACGGGGACCCCAAAACGGGGACCCCTATTTTTCACTCTATTTTAGGACTGATGAGTCTCCAAATCTCGACAAAATATTCACCATGGATATACTAATATTACAAATGTAATTTATGAAAGTAGTAAGCACTTCTTATATAATTGTCTAATATACACAATTTTAGGTCCCCGTTTTAGGGTCCCCGTTTTACAGATTGACCTAGGGTAATCTGTAAAACGGGGACCCCAAAAACTGGGGACCCCTTAAAATCACCCCATAAAGCTTCTGACAAATTTTGAGTCCCCGTTTTTGGGGTCCCCGTTTTACAGATTGACCCAGGGTAATCTGTAAAACGGGGACCCCAAAAACGGGGACCCCTATTTTTTCCCTCTATGTTAGGACTGATGAGTCTCCAAATCTCGACAAAATATTCACCATGGATATACTAATATTACAAATGTAATTTATGAAAGTAGTAAGCACTTCTTATATAATTGTCCAATATACACAATTTTGGGGTCCCCGTTTTAGGGTCCCCGTTTTACAGATTGACCTAGGGTAATCTAGTAAAACGGGGACCCCCTGGAAAAAACGGGGACCCTTAAAATCACCCTATACAGCTTCTGACCAATTTTAGGGGTCCTTGTTTTTGGGGTCCCCGTTTTACAGATTGACCCAGGGTAATCTGTAAACGGGGACCCTGGAAACGGGGACCCCTATTTTTTCTCTCTATTTTAGGACTGATGAGTCTCCAAATGTCGCCATTATATTCACCATGGATATACTAATATTACAAATGTGAGTTGGGGATCGGAAGACCCTGGCGCCCCACACATCCACGTGGCCACACCCACAATTAATTCACACAAGGCCCGTGACCTCACCACGTACATATTGCACCACTTTGAATTAGATCTACGTCATGATTAGATCAATTTTGATTTATTAAAGTAGTAAGGTCTTCATTTATTTTTGTCCAACATACAAAACTTTGGGGTCCCCGTTTTAGGGTCCCCGTTTTACAGATCGACCTAGGATAATCTGTAAAACGGGGACCCCAAAAACGGGGGACCCCTTAAAATCACCCCATAAAGCTTCTGACAAATTTTAGGGGTCCTTGTTTTGGGGTCCCCGTTTTACAGATTGACCCAGGGTAATCTGTAAAACGGGGACCCTGAAAACGGGGACCCCTGTTTTTTCTCTCTATTTTAGGACTGATGAGTCTCCAAATGTCGCCAATATATTCACCATGGATATACTAATATTACAAATGTGAGTTGGGGATCGGAAGACCCTGGCGCCTCACACATCCCCGTGGCCACACCCACAATTAATTCACACAAGGCCCGTGACCTCACCACATATTTCACCACTTTGAATTAGATCTACGTCATGATTAAATCAATTTTGATTTATGAAAGTAGTAAGGACTTCATATATTTTTGTCCAACATACAAGTCTTTGGGGTCCTTGTTTTTAGGGTCCCCGTTTTACAGATCGACCTTGGGTAATCTGTAAAACGGGGACCCCTGAAAACGGGGACCCCTTAAAATCACCCTATAAAGCTTCTGACAAATTTTAGGGGTCCTTGTTTTTTGGGGTCCCCGTTTTACAGATTGACCCAGGGTAATCTGTAAACGGGGACCCTGAAAACGGGGACCCCTATTTTTCTCTCTATTTTAGGACTGATGAGTCTCCAAATGTCGCCATTATATTCACCATGGATATACTAATATTACAAATGTGAGTTGGGGATCGGAAGACCCTGGCGCCCCACACATCCACGTGGCCACACCCACAATTAATTCACACAATGCCCGAGACCTCACCACGTACATATTGCACCACTTTGAATTAGATCTACGTCATGATTAGATCAATTTTGATTTATTAAAGTAGTAAGGACTTCATATATTTTTGTCCAACATACAAAACTTTGGGGTCCCCGTTTTAGGGTCCCCGTTTTACAGATCGACCTAGGGTAATCTGTAAAACGGGGACCCCAAAAACGGGGACCCCTTAAAATCACCCCATAAAGCTTTTGACAAATTTCTAGGGGTCCCCTTTTTGGGGTCCCCGTTTTACAGATTGACCCAGGGTAATGGGTACAACGGGGATCCCCGAAAACGGGGACCCCTGTTTTTTCTCTCTATTTTAGGACTGATGAGTCTCCAAATGTCGCCAATATATTCACCATGGATATACTAATACTACAAATGTGAGTTGGGGATCGGAAGACCCTGGCGCCCCACACATCCACGTGGCCACACCCACAATTAATTCACACAAGGCCCGTGACCTCACCACGTACATATTGCACCACTTTGAATTAGATCTACGTCATGATTAGATCAATTTTGATTTATTAAAGTAGTAAGGACTTCATATATTTTTGTCCAACATACAAAACTTTAGGGTCCCCGTTTTAGGGTCCCCGTTTTACAGATCGACCTAGGATAATCTGTAAAACGGGGACCCTAAAAAACGGGGACCCCTTAAAATCACCCCATAAAGCTTCTGACAAATTTTAGGGGTCCCCGTTTTGGGGTCCCCGTTTTACAGATTGACCCAGGGTAATCTGTAAAACGGGGACCCTGAAAACGGGGACCCCCTTTTTCTCTCTATTTTAGGACTGATGAGTCTCCAAATGTCGCCAATATATTCACCATGGATATACTAATATTACAAATGTGAGTTGGGGATCGGAAGACCCTGGCGCCTCACACATCCCCGTGGCCACACCCACAATTAATTCACACAAGGCCCGTGACCTCACCACATATTTCACCACTTTGAATTAGATCTACGTCATGATTAAATCAATTTTGATTTATGAAAGTAGTAAGGACTTCATATATTTTTGTCCAACATACAAAACTTTGGGGTCCCCGTTTTTAGGGTCCCCGTTTTACAGATCGACCTAGGGTAATCTGTAAAACGGGGACCCCTGAAAACGGGGACCCCTTAAAATCACCCTATAAAGCTTCTGACAAATTTCTAGGGGTCCCCGTTTTTGGGGTCCCCGTTTTACAGATTGACCCAGGGTAATCTGAAACGGGGACCCTGGAAAACGGGGACCCTATTTTTTCTCTCTATTTTAGGACTGATGAGTCTCCAAATGTCGCCATTATATTCACCATGGATATACTAATATTACAAATGTGAGTTGGGGATCGGAAGACCCTGGCGCCCCACACATCCACGTGGCCACACCCACAATTAATTCACACAATGCCCGAGACCTCACCACGTACATATTGCACCACTTTGAATTAGATTTACGTCATGATTAGATCAATTTTGATTTATTAAAGTAGTAAGGACTTCATATATTTTTGTCCAACATACAAAACTTTGGGGACCCCGTTTATAGGGTCCCCGTTTTACAGATCGACCTAGGGTAATCTGTAAAACGGGGACCCCAAAAACGGGGACCCCTTAAAATCACCCCATAAAGCTTTTGACAAATTTCTAGGGGGTCCCCGTTTTTGGGGTCCCCGTTTTACAGATTGACCCAGGGTAATCTTTAAAACGGGGACCCCGAAAACGGGGACCCCTGTTATTTCTCTCTATTTTAGGACTGATGAGTCTCCAAATGTCGCCAATATATTCACCATGGATATACTAATACTACAAATGTGAGTTGGGGATCGGAAGACCCTGGCGCCCCACACATCCACGTGGCCACACCCACAATTAATTCACACAAGGCCCGTGACCTCACCACGTACATATTGCACCACTTTGAATTAGATCTACGTCATGATTAGATCAATTTTGATTTATTAAAGTAGTAAGGACTTCATATATTTTTGTCCAACATACAAAACTTTGGGGTCCCCGTTTTTAGGGTCCCCGTTTTACAGATCGACCTAGGATAATCTGTAAAACGGGGACCCCAAAAACGGGGACCCCTTAAAATCACCCCATAAAGCTTCTGACAAATTTCTAGGGGTCCCCGTTTTTGGGGTCCCCGTTTTACAGATTGACCCAGGGTAATCTGTAAAACGGGGACCCCTGAAAACGGGGACCCCCTTTTTCTCTCTATTTTAGGACTGATGAGTCTCCAAATGTCGCCAATATATTCACCATGGATATACTAATATTACAAATGTGAGTTGGGGATCGGAAGACCCTGGCGCCTCACACATCCCCGTGGCCACACCCACAATTAATTCACACAAGGCCCGTGACCTCACCACATATTTCACCACTTTGAATTAGATCTACGTCATGATTAAATCAATTTTGATTTATGAAAGTAGTAAGGACTTCATATATTTTTGTCCAACATACAAAACTTTGGGGTCCCCGTTTTTAGGGTCCCCGTTTTACAGATCGACCTAGGGTAATCTGTAAAACGGGGACCCCGAAAACGGGGACCCCTTAAAATCACCCTATAAAGCTTCTGACAAATTTCTAGGGGTCCCCGTTTTTTGGGGTCCCCGTTTTACAGATTGACCCAGGGTAATCTGTAAAACGGGGACCCCTGAAAACGGGGACCCCCCTATTTTTCTCTCTATTTTAGGACTGATGAGTCTTCAAATGTCGCCATTATATTCACCATGGATATACTAATATTACAAATGTGAGTTGGGGATCGGAAGACCCTGGCGCCCCACACATCCACGTGGCCACACCCACAATTAATTCACACAATGCCCGTGACCTCACCACGTACATATTGCACCACTTTGAATTAGATCTACGTCATGATTAGATCAATTTTGATTTATTAAAGTAGTAAGGACTTCATATATTTTTGTCCAACATACAAAACTTTGGGGTCCCCGTTTTTAGGGTCCCCGTTTTACAGATCGACCTAGGGTAATCTGTAAAACGGGGACCCCAAAAACGGGGACCCCTTAAAATCACCCCATAAAGCTTTTGACAAATTTTAGGGGTCCCCGTTTTTGGGGTCCCCGTTTTACAGATTGACCCAGGGTAATCTGGTAAACGGGGACCCCTGGAAAACGGGGACCCTATTTTTTCTCTCTATTTTAGGACTGATGAGTCTCCAAATGTCGCCAATATATTCACCATGGATATACTAATACTACAAATGTGAGTTGGGGATCGGAAGACATTGGCGCACCACACATCTATGTGGCCACACCCACAATTAATTCACACAAGGCCCGTGACCTCACCACATATTACACCACTTTGAATTAGATCTACGTCATGACAGATCAATTTTGATTTATGAAAGTAGTAAGGACTTCATATATTTTTGTCCAACATATAAAACTTTGGGGTCCCCTTGTTTTTAGGGTCCCCGTTTTACAGATCGACCTGGGGTAATCTGTAAAACGGGGACCCCAAAAACTGGGGACCCCTTAAAATCACACCATAAAGCTTCTGACAAATTTCTAGGGGTCCCCGTTTTGGGGTCCCCGTTTTACAGATGGACCCAGGGTCATCTGTAAAACGGGGACCCCGCAAACGCGGACCCCTAGTTTTTAATTCACACAAGGCCCGTGACCTCACCACAGTAACATGCTATCTTGCTCATGTTGAGCTGCACGGTCGCGGTCTGCGCCTGGAAATTTGTTTCATTCATAAAGTTGCTCAAGAATGTAAACAAACATGCAGACATGACACACGCGGCAAACTTGAAAGGGAGAGATATGTAGAAATATTCACCAAGACGTGTGTAATCTTATGATGTAATCACTGTGTGGTGTAATCAAACCATGTTGCAACAGGCAATCGCGTAATCAAATTAATTTTGAGCAAAATGTTTGCAGATTGAACTAATGACCTTTCGTGAAATCGCCCTATCATCATCATTCATCATCATCATCATCATCATCATCATCATCATCATCATCATCATCATCATCACCCCCCCCCCCTTGTAACCATGATTGGCTGGGCTAAATAAAAAATCTCAAAAACAAGCGGAAGAACTAACATTTATATTTATAGGCCAATATATCCATGTCATCATCGTCGCCATCATCATGATGATGATCATCATCCCCCTCCTTTTCCTGTAGGCCTGTCTGTCACTCCTCCTCCTCATTATCATCACCATTATTATCCGGAGGTCATATTTAGGTATTATGGTCTCATTTTCGATGTTTTTATAAGGTCATAAGCAACATTAGACCTACCAATTGCATTATGTACCCACCACTGATCTTTTAATTGGTAGAATTCAGTCTAAACTATTATTAACATCGATCTAATTGTTTCTATTTATTAATAAGATATTAAGGTATATATTTCAGAAAAAAAAACAAAAACAAAATTCTTAATTAGCTGTTTAATTAGCACTTAATTTCTTAACGAAGCGCTCATATGGGCCTGTAATGCGTAACAACCGAGCTCATGCCCGGGGGGGCACTGCCATTACAAGGTGGACACCGTGCTCGTGTACAAAAACGCGTAAAAAGGGTAGTTTTTCACGAACGGGCGATGTACGCGCGTACAGTGCAAAGGGTGCCAGAATTGCCAAAATCGGGAAAAAAGGGTATACTTTTCCATGCAAAATACTTGGCTTTTTTAGGGTACCAAAGTTTAATGGCAAAATAAAAAAAAGGGTGAAATAGGCTATGTTTAGCTTCTATCAGAACAAATCGTAGGGTAAAACATTAAGGAACATCAAACTACTTATATTAAACAAAAGTATGAACATGAATTTTTACTTTATAGTGTTAAAAAAATGGCAAAATACTTGTTTAGGGTATGTTTTGCACGCGCTGAGTAATACTCGTTTAGGGTGCGTTTCGAGAGTCCATACTGTCATGAGCATGGTGTCCATCACATAATGTAAGTGGCCCCTCCGGGAGCTCATGCAGCCTCACCTATTTTAAATTTTCTAAGAGAATTTGAAGATAATTCCAACAAATAGGGTATCACAGAAAAGCCAAGACTCTAAGCAATGTCGCTGAGGCATCGATTAAGTTGTGTAAGGATCTATTTTTTGTGAATCAAGTTTTTGTTGTTGAGTAATGTTATGTATAATGGTTTCCTATGAGAGTGAGTGAAAGTTTGTTAAACGCACGCCTGGATGTGAAAAGTGTGAAAAAAATCGGCCAAAACGCTATCATATGAAATGAACAAATGATAAAGTTCAAAATAAACATCTCTAGGATGACAAAAAATGCACCAGGAGTTCTTAGAGTGAGATGATTTCCATGATCAGTCCACTACTCAAGGTTGACTTCAACAGTGATTACAAGCCAAGTTTCTGCTTAAATTGCCCCTGTAGTAAGAGTATTTTGGCACTGTTGTTTTTTAAACACTTTTACATATTAATGAACATGGGATTGGCAGTAAGTGCTGAAAAAACAAAGTGGGTAGCTCTTTCCAAAAATTTTTGAGACCATTTTTTACCAGATCAGTCCATTTTCCAAGATGCTTGTTCAGAGATATTTAACAATGGACCAATAGACAAAGCATGTAATACACTTTGATTTCTATAGTTAACATGTATAGTATTATAGGCCTACATTATATTTCATCCGATTTATTCCGGGGATTTATTATGTTAAATGTTGTCATTATGAATCTTTTAAATGACATTTAAGTTTCAATGTCGATTCTAGGGTTTCATGATAGCAAAAATATAGATTTCTTCATAATAGATATAGATGGAAAAGCTGAAATTGCAGTGTCTTAACTCTAGCCGGATTTCTTCAACGCAAATTCAACCTTGTCTTAGGCTTAACGCTTGACAACCTCGTCCCTTTCAACCAGCGACTTAATTGTATAGGCTGTTGGAGGTAGATGTACATAAGCTGTGGTCCTCACGGTTTACCGTACTAACAAGGTTGCCGTCTCATTATCGCAATGTTCCCGGCGCAAAGACTACAACTCTGGCGGAAATTCGTTGCCACACCAGCAAGTTCTGGTGTTAAAAGCACGCAATCGAAGCGAAATATGTGATAGTTCCGTATTATTTTGTATAATAGTTGCAAATGCACATTCAGATTACACTTGCCCTTTCCCCACCCCCCATTTTCCAATGTTGGGAGACTGTAATGTAGAAATGATGACGATTTTGTCCAAATCAACATTGCAATAGGGGAGCGGGGAAGGATGTTGGCCAATTAACGCTCAGGTGTGGCAACCTTTTTCGCCAAGGTTGTCTCTGCCGAATGCAAAATATTTCATCTAAATTTCGTTTTTGTCTCATAACTCAAAAACGGAATGTCGTATGATCTTCATATTGCACACGATTTGGGAGTAGATAATATTCTTTTGAATCATAATAAAATTTTTGACAAAGTACTTGGTTTATGTAGGGAGTGGTCCCTCAAATCACCATTTATGCTAAATTACACACATTTCGTAATTAGGGCTCTAAACTGCATGATTTTCTGTTAAATATCAGTAACCGAAAATCGTATCAAGTTGCTGCTACACACAGGTTTTTAGTGGATACTGTCCGTTTTATCCATGTTACAATTAAGCGTAAATAACTTTTTTCATATCATTTTCACGCGGACCGGCCTATGTATATTATTAATTATTAAGATGCCAAAATAATGCAAAATGTGTCAAAAAACCTTCTCATTTGCCATTACATGCTGTCTACTGAATATAGTACACCGAAAATTTCATCATATTTGAATGATGATGAAATAGCGCGAAGTTTAACTATTAGACCAACAATAATACGAAGGATTAAGAGAGGAAAAATATTAATTTTAACAAAACTAACAGCGGGGTTCGAACCCGTGGCATGTAGTTTAGAAGTCGGCGCCTTTACCGCCGAGCCACGGAGAAGTGAATGAATTCCAAGCCATATCTAATATATTAATGTTAGTTTAAAATTATGCAATGCATATGGTATCAAATTGACCTGAAACGTCTCCAATACACATAATTTCATCGATTTACAACGATTGTATATGTTGGCAATGTATTTAGGGTTATAAAAATAAAGTTGGAATTTCGATTCACCACCTTTCTCCACGATGGACAAATCTTAAATAAAAGAAAATAATCTAAATTTCTTTTAATTTGTTTGTGTCGACTGTCCACCGTTGAATCATCAACCTCATCTCCATATGTGCAATGGGTTACTGATCTTAAATGCATTTGTATGACATGTTAATTCTACTATGAGGTTATAACATCTCTGTATTAGGTTAAACCAACCAGAACGGCATAACAATTGAAATTGTAGGTGAATGAGAATTAAATCACCTGTTTTACTGTACATATACGCATTGCATAATTTTAAATTAACATTAATACATTAGAAATGCTCACGAATTCAACGACTTCTTCTTGGCTCAGCGGTTAAGTCGCCGTCTTGAAATCTATAGATCAGTGAGATCAGGGGTTCGAATCCCTCTGATGACTTTTCTATGATTATAATTTTCCTCTTCTGATCCTTGCTATTATTATTATTAGGTCTAATACTTAAACTTCACGCTATTTCGTCATCATTAAAATAGTTTTAAAATTTTGCGTGTACTATCTTCAGTAGACAGCATGTAATGGCGATTGATGTTTTTCACATATTTTGCATTATTTTGGCATCTTTATAAATAATAGGACACATAGACCAAGCCATGTATAAATTACATGAAAATAATTATATTTAGTACAGAGTACATAAACAGGCTAAGATTTTGTGAAAATTGCACGTGAATCCGGCATTCCGTTCTAAAGATATGAACGAAAACGTAATTTCAGATGATTTTTTTATATGTTATTAGAGACAACTCTGGCGGAAATTCGTTGCCACACCAGCAAGTTCTGGTGTTAAAAGCACGCAATCGAAGCGAAATATGTGATAGTTCCGTATTATTTTGTATAATAGTTGCAAATGCACATTCAGATTACACTTGCCCTTTCCCCACCCCGCATTTTCCAATGTTGGGAGACTGTAATGTAGAAATGATGACGATTTTGTCCAAATCAACATTGCAATAGGGGAGCGGGGAAGGATGTTGGCCAATTAACGCTCAGGTGTGGCAACCTTTTCGCCAAGGTTGTCTCTGCCGAATGCAAAATATTTCATCTAAATTTCGTTTTTGTCTCATAACTCAAAAACGGAATGTCGTATGATCTTCATATTGCACACGATTTGGGAGTAGATAATATTCTTTTGAATCATAATAAAATTTTTGACAAAGTACTTGGTTTATTTAGGAAGTGGTCCCTCAAATCACCATTTATGCTAAATTACACACATTTCGTAATTAGGGCTCTAAACTGCATGATTTTCTGTTAAATATCAGTAACCGAAAATCGTATCAAGTTGCTGCTACACACAGGTTTTTAGTGGATACTGTCCGTTTTATCCATGTTACAATTAAGCGTAAATAACTTTTTTCATATCATTTTCACGCGGACCGGCCTATGTATATTATTAATTATTAAGATGCCAAAATAATGCAAATGTGTCAAAAAACCTTCTCATTTGCCATTACATGCTGTCTACTGAATATAGTACACCGAAAATTTCATCATTTTTGAATGATGATGAAATAGCGCGAAGTTTAACTATTAGACCAACAATAATACGAAGGATTAAGAGAGGAAAAATATTAATTTTAACAAAACTAACAGCGGGGTTCGAACCCGTGGCATGTAGTTTAGAAGTCGGCGCCTTTACCGCCGAGCCACGGAGAAGTGAATGAATTCCAAGCCATATCTAATATATTAATGTTAGTTTAAAATTATGCAATGCATATGGTATCAAATTGACCTGAAACGTCTCCAATACACATAATTTCATCGATTTACAACGATTGTATATGTTGGCAATGTATTTAGGGTTATAAAAATAAAGTTGGAATTTCGATTCACCACCTTTCTCCACGATGGACAAATCTTAAATAAAAGAAAATAATCTAAATTTCTTTTAATTTGTTTGTGTCGACCGTCGACCGTTGAATCATCAACCTCATCTCCATATGTGCAATGGGTTACTGATCTTAAATGCATTTGTATGACATGTTAATTCTACTATGAGGTTATAACATCTCTGTATTAGGTTAAACCAACCAGAACGGCATAACAATTGAAATTGTAGGTGAATGAGAATTAAATCACCTGTTTTACTGTACATATACGCATTGCATAATTTTAAATTAACATTAATACATTAGAAATGCTCACGAATTCAACGACTTCTTCTTGGCTCAGCGGTTAAGTCGCCGTCTTGAAATCTATAGATCAGTGAGATCAGGGGTTCGAATCCCTCTGATGACTTTTCTATGATTATAATTTTCCTCTTCTGATCCTTGCTATTATTATTATTAGGTCTAATACTTAAACTTCACGCTATTTCGTCATCATTAAAATAGTTTTAAAATTTTGCGTGTACTATCTTCAGTAGACAGCATGTAATGGCGATTGATGTTTTTCACATATTTTGCATTATTTTGGCATCTTTATAAATAATAGGACACATAGACCAAGCCATGTATAAATTACATGAAAATAATTATATTTAGTACAGAGTACATAAACAGGCTAAGATTTTGTGAAAATTGCACGTGAATCCGGCATTCCGTTCTAAAGATATGAACGAAAACGTAATTTCAGATGATTTTTTTATATGTTATTAGAGACAACTCTGGCGGAAATTCGTTGCCACACCAGCAAGTTCTGGTGTTAAAAGCACGCAATCGAAGCGAAATATGTGATAGTTCCGTATTATTTTGTATAATAGTTGCAAATGCACATTCAGATTACACTTGTTCCTTTCCCCACCCCCATTTTCCAATGTTGGGAGACTGTAATGTAGAAATGATGACGATTTTGTCCAAATCAACATTGCAATAGGGGAGCGGGGAAGGATGTTGGCCAATTAACGCTCAGGTGTGGCAACCTTTTTCGCCAAGGTTGTCTCTGCCGAATGCAAAATATTTCATCTAAATTTCGTTTTTGTCTCATAACTCAAAAAACGGAATGTCGTATGATCTTCATATTGCACACGATTTGGGAGTAGATAATATTCTTTTGAATCATAATACAAATTTTGACAAAGTACTTGGTTTATTTAGGAGTGGTCCTCAAATCACCATTTATGCTAAATTACACACATTTCGTAATTAGGGCTCTAAACTGCATGATTTTCTGTTAAATATCAGTAACCGAAAATCGTATCAAGTTGCTGCTACACACAGGTTTTTAGTGGATACTGTCCGTTTTATCCATGTTACAATTAAGCGTAAATAACTTTTTTCATATCATTTTCACGCGGACCGGCCTATGTATATTATTAATTATTAAGATGCCAAAATAATGCAAAAAAAAAAAAAAAACCTTCTCATTTGCCATTACATGCTGTCTACTGAATATAGTACACCGAAAATTTCATCATTTTTGAATGATGATGAAATAGCGCGAAGTTTAACTATTAGACCAACAATAATACGAAGGATTAAGAGAGGAAAAATATTAATTTTAACAAAACTAACAGCGGGGTTCGAACCCGTGGCATGTAAGTTTAGAAGTCGGCGCCTTTACCGCCGAGCCACGGAGAAGTGAATGAATTCCAAGCCATATCTAATATATTAATGTTAGTTTAAAATTATGCAATGCATATGGTATCAAATTGACCTGAAACGTCTCCAATACACATAATTTCATCGATTTACAACGATTGTATATGTTGGCAATGTATTTAGGGTTATAAAAATAAAGTTGGAATTTCGATTCACCACCTTTCTCCACGATGGACAAATCTTAAATAAAAGAAAATAATCTAAATTTCTTTTAATTTGTTTGTGTCGACCGTCGACCGTTGAATCATCAACCTCATCTCCATATGTGCAATGGGTTACTGATCTTAAATGCATTTGTATGACATGTTAATTCTACTATGAGGTTATAACATCTCTGTATTAGGTTAAACCAACCAGAACGGCATAACAATTGAAATTGTAGGTGAATGAGAATTAAATCACCTGTTTTACTGTACATATACGCATTGCATAATTTTAAATTAACATTAATACATTAGAAATGCTCACGAATTCAACGACTTCTTCTTGGCTCAGCGGTTAAGTCGCCGTCTTGAAATCTATAGATCAGTGAGATCAGGGTTCGAATCCTCTCTGATGACTTTTCTATGATTATAATTTTCCTCTTCTGATCCTTGCTATTATTATTATTAGGTCTAATACTTAAACTTCACGCTATTTCGTCATCATTAAAATAGTTTTAAAATTTTGCGTGTACTATCTTCAGTAGACAGCATGTAATGGCGATTGATGTTTTCACATATTTTGCATTATTTTGGCATCTTTATAAATAATAGGACACATAGACCAAGCCATGTATAAATTACATGAAAATAATTATATTTAGTACAGAGTACATAAACAGGCTAAGATTTTGTGAAAATTGCACGTGAATCCGGCATTCCGTTCTAAAGATATGAACGAAAACGTAATTTCAGATGATTTTTTATATGTTATTAGAGACAACTCTGGCGGAAATTCGTTGCCACACCAGCAAGTTCTGGTGTTAAAAGCACGCAATCGAAGCGAAATATGTGATAGTTCCGTATTATTTTGTATAATAGTTGCAAATGCACATTCAGATTACACTTGCCCTTTCCCCACCCCCCATTTTCCAATGTTGGGAGACTGTAATGTAGAAATGATGACGATTTTGTCCAAATCAACATTGCAATAGGGGAGCGGGGAAGGATGTTGGCCAATTAACGCTCAGGTGTGGCAACCTTTTTCGCCAAGGTTGTCTCTGCCGAATGCAAAATATTTCATCTAAATTTCGTTTTTGTCTCATAACTCAAAAACGGAATGTCGTATGATCTTCATATTGCACACGATTTGGGAGTAGATAATATTCTTTTGAATCATAATAAAATTTTTGACAAAGTACTTGGTTTATTTAGGGAGTGGTCCCTCAAATCACCATTTATGCTAAATTACACACATTTCGTAATTAGGGCTCTAAACTGCATGATTTTCTGTTAAATATCAGTAACCGAAAATCGTATCAAGTTGCTGCTACACACAGGTTTTTAGTGGATACTGTCCGTTTTATCCATGTTACAATTAAGCGTAAATAACTTTTTTCATATCATTTTCACGCGGACCGGCCTATGTATATTATTAATTATTAAGATGCCAAAATAATGCAAAATGTGTCAAAAAACCTTCTCATTTGCCATTACATGCTGTCTACTGAATATAGTACACCGAAAATTTCATCATTTTTGAATGATGATGAAATAGCGCGAAGTTTAACTATTAGACCAACAATAATACGAAGGATTAAGAGAGGAAAATATTAATTTTAACAAAACTAACAGCGGGGTTCGAACCCGTGGCATGTAGTTTAGAAGTCGGCGCCTTTACCGCCGAGCCACGGAGAAGTGAATGAATTCCAAGCCATATCTAATATATTAATGTTAGTTTAAAATTATGCAATGCATATGGTATCAAATTGACCTGAAACGTCTCCAATACACATAATTTCATCGATTTACAACGATTGTATATGTTGGCAATGTATTTAGGGTTATAAAAATAAAGTTGGAATTTCGATTCACCACCTTTCTCCACGATGGACAAATCTTAAATAAAAGAAAATAATCTAAATTTCTTTTAATTTGTTTGTGTCGACCGTCGCCCGTTGAATCATCAACCTCATCTCCATATGTGCAATGGGTTACTGATCTTAAATGCATTTGTATGACATGTTAATTCTACTATGAGGTTATAACATCTCTGTATTAGGTTAAACCAACCAGAACGGCATAACAATTGAAATTGTAGGTGAATGAGAATTAAATCACCTGTTTTACTGTACATATACGCATTGCATAATTTTAAATTAACATTAATACATTAGAAATGCTCACGAATTCAACGACTTCTTCTTGGCTCAGCGGTTAAGTCGCCGTCTTGAAATCTATAGATCAGTGAGATCAGGGGTTCGAATCCTCTGATGACTTTTCTATGATTATAATTTTCCTCTTCTGATCCTTGCTATTATTATTATTAGGTCTAATACTTAAACTTCACGCTATTTCGTCATCATTAAAATAGTTTTAAAATTTTGCGTGTACTATCTTCAGTAGACAGCATGTAATGGCGATTGATGTTTTTCACATATTTTGCATTATTTTGGCATCTTTATAAATAATAGGACACATAGACCAAGCCATGTATAAATTACATGAAAATAATTATATTTAGTACAGAGTACATAAACAGGCTAAGATTTTGTGAAAATTGCACGTGAATCCGGCATTCCGTTCTAAAGATATGAACGAAAACGTAATTTCAGATGATTTTTTTATATGTTATTAGAGACAACTCTGGCGGAAATTCGTTGCCACACCAGCAAGTTCTGGTGTTAAAAGCACGCAATCGAAGCGAAATATGTGATAGTTCCGTATTATTTTGTATAATAGTTGCAAATGCACATTCAGATTACACTTGCCCTTTCCCCACCCCCATTTTCCAATGTTGGGAGACTGTAATGTAGAAATGATGACGATTTTGTCCAAATCAACATTGCAATAGGGGAGCGGGGAAGGATGTTGGCCAATTAACGCTCAGGTGTGGCAACCTTTTTCGCCAAGGTTGTCTCTGCCGAATGCAAAATATTTCATCTAAATTTCGTTTTTGTCTCATAACTCAAAAACGGAATGTCGTATGATCTTCATATTGCACACGATTTGGGAGTAGATAATATTCTTTTGAATCATAATAAAATTTTTGACAAAGTACTTGGTTTATTTAGGGAGTGGTCCCTCAAATCACCATTTATGCTAAATTACACACATTTCGTAATTAGGGCTCTAAACTGCATGATTTTCTGTTAAATATCAGTAACCGAAAATCGTATCAAGTTGCTGCTACACACAGGTTTTAGTGGATACTGTCCGTTTTATCCATGTTACAATTAAGCGTAAATAACTTTTTTCATATCATTTTCACGCGGACCGGCCTATGTATATTATTAATTATTAAGATGCCAAAATAATGCAAAATGTGTCAAAAAACCTTCTCATTTGCCATTACATGCTGTCTACTGAATATAGTACACCGAAAATTTCATCATTTTTGAATGATGATGAAATAGCGCGAAGTTTAACTATTAGACCAACAATAATACGAAGGATTAAGAGAGGAAAAAAATTAATTTTAACAAAACTAACAGCGGGGTTCGAACCCGTGGCATGTAGTTTAGAAGTCGGCGCCTTTACCGCCGAGCCACGGAGAAGTGAATGAATTCCAAGCCATATCTAATATATTAATGTTAGTTTAAAATTATGCAATGCATATGGTATCAAATTGACCTGAAACGTCTCCAATACACATAATTTCATCGATTTACAACGATTGTATATGTTGGCAATGTATTTAGGGTTATAAAAATAAAGTTGGAATTTCGATTCACCACCTTTCTCCACGATGGACAAATCTTAAATAAAAGAAAATAATCTAAATTTCTTTTAATTTGTTTGTGTCGACTGTCGACCGTTGAATCATCAACCTCATCTCCATATGTGCAATGGGTTACTGATCTTAAATGCATTTGTATGACATGTTAATTCTACTATGAGGTTATAACATCTCTGTATTAGGTTAAACCAACCAGAACGGCATAACAATTGAAATTGTAGGTGAATGAGAATTAAATCACCTGTTTTACTGTACATATACGCATTGCATAATTTTAAATTAACATTAATACATTAGAAATGCTCACGAATTCAACGACTTCTTCTTGGCTCAGCGGTTAAGTCGCCGTCTTGAAATCTATAGATCAGTGAGATCAGGGTTCGAATCCTCTGATGACTTTTCTATGATTATAATTTTCCTCTTCTGATCCTTGCTATTATTATTATTAGGTCTAATACTTAAACTTCACGCTATTTCGTCATCATTAAAATAGTTTTAAAATTTTGCGTGTACTATCTTCAGTAGACAGCATGTAATGGCGATTGATGTTTTTCACATATTTTGCATTATTTTGGCATCTTTATAAATAATAGGACACATAGACCAAGCCATGTATAAATTACATGAAAATAATTATATTTAGTACAGAGTACATAAACAGGCTAAGATTTTGTGAAAATTGCACGTGAATCCGGCATTCCGTTCTAAAGATATGAACGAAAACGTAATTTCAGATGATTTTTTATATGTTATTAGAGACAACTCTGGCGGAAATTCGTTGCCACACCAGCAAGTTCTGGTGTTAAAAGCACGCAATCGAAGCGAAATATGTGATAGTTCCGTATTATTTTGTATAATAGTTGCAAATGCACATTCAGATTACACTTGCCCTTTCCCCACCCCCATTTTCCAATGTTGGGAGACTGTAATGTAGAAATGATGACGATTTTGTCCAAATCAACATTGCAATAGGGGAGCGGGGAAGGATGTTGGCCAATTAACGCTCAGGTGTGGCAACCTTTTTCGCCAAGGTTGTCTCTGCCGAATGCAAAATATTTCATCTAAATTTCGTTTTTGTCTCATAACTCAAAAACGGAATGTCGTATGATCTTCATATTGCACACGATTTGGGAGTAGATAATATTCTTTTGAATCATAATAAAATTTTTGACAAAGTACTTGGTTTATTTAGTTATTTAACCCTCCGATCACCATCTATGCTAACTTACTTACACTTCGTAATTAGCTTCCAAATCGGCATCATAGTCGGTTGATAATCAGTAACCGAAAATCGTATCAAGTTGCTGCTACACACAGGTTTTAGTGGATACTGTCCGTTTTATCCATGTTACAATTAAGCGTAAATAACTTTTTCATATCATTTTCACGCGGACCGGCCTATGTATATTATTAATTATTAAGATGCCAAAATAATGCAAAATGTGTCAAAAACCTTCTCATTTGCCATTACATGCTGTCTACTGAATATAGTACACCGAAAATTTCATCATTTTTGAATGATGATGAAATAGCGCGAAGTTTAACTATTAGACCAACAATAATACGAAGGATTAAGAGAGGAAAAATATTAATTTTAACAAAACTAACAGCGGGGTTCGAACCCGTGGCATGTAGTTTAGAAGTCGGCGCCTTTACCGCCGAGCCACGGAGAAGTGAATGAATTCCAAGCCATATCTAATATATTAATGTTAGTTTAAAATTATGCAATGCATATGGTATCAAATTGACCTGAAACGTCTCCAATACACATAATTTCATCGATTTACAACGATTGTATATGTTGGCAATGTATTTAGGGTTATAAAAATAAAGTTGGAATTTCGATTCACCACCTTTCTCCACGATGGACAAATCTTAAATAAAAGAAAATAATCTAAATTTCTTTTTAATTTGTTTGTGTCGACTGTCGACCGTTGAATCATCAACCTCATCTCCATATGTGCAATGGGTTACTGATCTTAAATGCATTTGTATGACATGTTAATTCTACTATGAGGTTATAACATCTCTGTATTAGGTTAAACCAACCAGAACGGCATAACAATTGAAATTGTAGGTGAATGAGAATTAAATCACCTGTTTTACTGTACATATACGCATTGCATAATTTTAAATTAACATTAATACATTAGAAATGCTCACGAATTCAACGACTTCTTCTTGGCTCAGCGGTTAAGTCGCCGTCTTGAAATCTATAGATCAGTGAGATCAGGGGTTCGAATCCTCTGATGACTTTTCTATGATTATAATTTTCCTCTTCTGATCCTTGCTATTATTATTATTAGGTCTAATACTTAAACTTCACGCTATTTCGTCATCATTAAAATAGTTTTAAAATTTTGCGTGTACTATCTTCAGTAGACAGCATGTAATGGCGATTGATGTTTTTCACATATTTTGCATTATTTTGGCATCTTTATAAATAATAGGACACATAGACCAAGCCATGTATAAATTACATGAAAATAATTATATTTAGTACAGAGTACATAAACAGGCTAAGATTTTGTGAAAATTGCACGTGAATCCGGCATTCCGTTCTAAAGATATGAACGAAAACGTAATTTCAGATGATTTTTTATATGTTATTAGAGACAACTCTGGCGGAAATTCGTTGCCACACCAGCAAGTTCTGGTGTTAAAAGCACGCAATCGAAGCGAAATATGTGATAGTTCCGTATTATTTTGTATAATAGTTGCAAATGCACATTCAGATTACACTTGCCCTTTCCCCACCCCCATTTTCCAATGTTGGGAGACTGTAATGTAGAAATGATGACGATTTTGTCCAAATCAACATTGCAATAGGGGAGCGGGGAAGGATGTTGGCCAATTAAC
Source organism: Amphiura filiformis (assembly GCF_039555335.1). Taxonomy (NCBI): domain Eukaryota; kingdom Metazoa; phylum Echinodermata; class Ophiuroidea; order Amphilepidida; family Amphiuridae; genus Amphiura; species Amphiura filiformis. The sequence goes on from NC_092640.1 coordinate 51,711,565, forward strand.
GCTCAGGTGTGGCAACCTTTTTCGCCAAGGTTGTAGCCTGGACCCGCGGTCTTGTGCTTGGGCTTATACCGTATACACAACTTGATGCAAGAATATTGTGTCTGTTTTGTGTCTTTTATGTATTATTTTATTTCCACTTGACTTTTTATGAGTCCAACTTGTATGAATGATACGTCTATGCTTTATACTCGTGATTTTTTTCTTTGAAATCCCAAAAAGGGTAAAACTGTAAGCCTATGGAAAGGAATCTGTGATTCCCCTAAAAAGGAAAGCAACCAACGTGATACACTCTCAGAAAAAAAGGTGCTACTTAGAACCTTTTTTTGTCCTCTATGTAGAACCCTAAGCAGTAATAAGGTTCTTAAAAAAACCTTAAAAGGTTCTATAAAGTACCTTAAAGATTTAAGTAGGCCTGGGGACATTCTAATTCATTCATTCAGGGACTCATCACAAAGTTAAGAAAAGTAAAACGTAGTATTAACCCATTTTGGTACTAAAAATCATTTTCTTGGATAAAAACCTTTTTTCTGTTCTACTAAGAACCCTTTGAGGTTCTTTCTTTAAGATTCTTAAAGGTTCTTCAAGCTTAGGTTCTACAAAGACCCTTTTTCTTGGCTACAGAACCTTTTTGGTTCTACAAAGAACCCCATTGGGTTTCAGTTGGGTTCTTTGTAGAACCAAAAAGGTTGTGTAGTTAAGAAAAGGTTCTTTGTAGAACCTAAGCTTGAAGAACCTTTAAAGAATCTTAAAGAAAGACACTCAAAGGGTTCTTAGTAGAACAGAAAAAGGTTTTTATCCAAGAAAATGATTTTTTAGTACCAAAAAGGGTTAACACTACGTTTTACCTTTCTTAACTTTGTGATGAGTCCCTGAATGAATGAATTAGAATGTTCCCAGGCCTATTTAAATCTTTAAGGTTCTTTATAGAACCTTTTAAGGTTCTTTTTAGAACCTTATTACTGCTTAGGGTTCTAAATACAGGACAAAAAAGGGTTCTAAGTAGCACCTTTTTTTCTGAGAGTGTATCTACTGCTGATATCAGTAGTCTTCTCAGATCTCACATGAAGTTATCTGTTGGTACAATATTTATAATTATTCAAGTAGAAGATATAGCAATATTATATGCATCTTATCCGTAAATTCAGTTTTAATACTGCATGCATTATTGTTTCGTGTCAAATATTTACTATATCTTTACCAATTTTGTCATTCATCTTCTATTGTATTAAATTGATGTCCAACCTGGTATAATATAGGCACTCCAAAATAATATTGTAATAGGCCTACTTATGAAAAGTACGAGTATCAAACTAATAAGGCTTGGATAGGGACAGGTGGTATCATATAGGTCTTCATGATGATGATGATGATGATGATGATGATGATGATGATGATGATGATGATGATGATGATGATGATGATGATGATGATGATGATGATGATGATGATGATTATCATGATGATCATGATGATCATGATGATGATGAAAGAATTTTTTTAATTATATTCGTTGTTAAAAAAATTTTCGCGTTCCCCCTTGTTTTCCCAATTTTCTCCATTTAAAATTTAACAATCCCCCTCCTGGTTCAACTAAAAATTTCAGGTTCCCCCCTCAAGACCACAAATTTACCCATTCCCCCTGCCATAAATAACGATCGCTCCCTTACTTACCCACAGTGGCGTAACTAGACATTTTCATTTGGAGTGGGGTGGGGAAAGCGGGGCAAACATAATAAATGAGGGGCAGGCATCGTTCATGCTGTTTGGGTTTGTAAGGGGTGGAGTGGGTCTGAGGAGTTATGGGATCTGCTTGGAATGTGTCCCCGGAACATTGGCGTAGATTTCTTTTTGACATGGAGGGGGGTGGGATTGAAAAAAAATGGTACAAATGCCATATTTTAGCTATTAAAGCTGGTGACATATGGACCAATGGTACAAAAGTGGAATAAATGCAATTTATTTAACCTTATAAATTGAGTTTTTAAGGTTAAAATGACCAAATATGAGCTTAATTAATAACTCTCAGAAGTAGGCCTAATTTACCTTTTCATTGGGGGGGGCAAGGGCCCCTCCCCCCCCCGCCCCCCCCAGTTACTCGACTGCTTACTCATGGTAATTGAAAGACCGTCAAAAATATGAAAGATAAACTTTTCGTTACAATTTAAATAATTTGTAAATTGAAATAGACCAAGGCCTAAGACCTGCTCTGGGGCAGGGCCAAGAAAAAGCCGCTGTAAGCCTGGTCTAACAGGCTTGCGTAGACTACGGCTACAGAAGACTGATTTCGAGAAATGCAAATTTTACTGAAGCCTGGGGCTAATCCTACAAGCCTGGCCCACGGGCTAACCATTGCTAACGAAGCCTCGAGGCTATGGTAGCCGTGCTTCGGGAAATAGGTTTTCAGTTAAGCCTGGTCTTACGACCTCTTAAGCCTTGAGGCTAGACAAGCCAATTGCTAAGCCACCCGTCGAGAAATTCGCCCTTAGTGTATCTGCACACAAGGTCACGCTTGCACAATCACAATAGGCATATACATAAGAATTTGACCACTTTTGTGCTTACCTACACACAGCAGTGTGTGCTATTTCTTAATTATTTCTTAATTACTTCTGGTTGTTACACATTTGGTAGGTCTGATCTTGCTTATGACCATAATTTATATTAAAAAATCCACACTATAAAACCCCAAAGTTTATTTCAGGAAAAGATTAGATTAGATTAGATTAGATATGAAACAGTAATCTTTGGCGGGGTCTAATGTAATTTTTAATAGAATTTTCGTCATCTTTTCAATCTTTATTTTCACTAAAATTCAACAAAAAATTTTGGCGTATATAAAATAATAAAAAATAATCTGAATCTGAACGACATCAACTGTACCACAATTGGGTATCACGAATCGTTATATATGATGTGCAGTTAATATTCATATATTCTTTTATACATAGGAAGTTTCAGATTTTACACCAAAAATATTTCATTGAAAACCCGCCCATTGGGTTATTTCAAAAAGGTAATCAGACTTCCTCATCATGGGCAATAAATTAGCATTAAAATCAAGTTGTTTTTTACGCATTTTAAAAACACTTGGCCTATGGCGTATGCTGTTGTAGTGAATGCTAGCTGGTGCTTAATAAGGAGTGTTCATAAATACTTTGGTGGGGGAGGGCTGGAGCAACATGCCCTGGGCGCTACCGCTAGGGGGCGCCAAATTGACCAATTCAGCCAGGGCCAGCATCGATTCTGCGCCCCTCCAAGTGATGAAAGTCAAAATTTTCAACACAAAATCAATTGAAAGAACACTTTAAGACCGATATTCAACTTCTAGTAACCCAAATTAATTAGTGGTAGGCCTTATTTGTCCAAAATTTTGCGCTCCGCGCGCAATTCTTTCAAGAATTAACTGAAATTCTCAAGGGGGTAGGGGCGCCAATTTTGTTTTTGCCCCGGGCGCTACCGACCCTAGTTACGCCACCGTGCTTTCCCCCATGCCCAGTGGCTATACTACTGCCGAAATGGTGTTTTTTTATTTTTTATTTCAAGTTCGCATGATCGCGAAGCGCAAATTTGTGCAATTTTGACCTATTTGGGCCCAGAACACAATGCTTTTCGATGTGCTAAAAAGTTGCATAGGGCAATTATTGCTTTTTTTTTTTTATCCTAATAGGATTTTTAGGGGGTGTCCCCATTGGAAAAAGTAGGGGGTGGAAACGTGTAGGCCTACCCCTGTTCTCCAAGCTTCCTCAGTTTATAATTGTAATGCAACATGATTTAGTTGTACATGTATATATTAGTGATAATATTTTTTTTATTCCCTGTGCTTGGAACTGATGGAAGGAGAAAAGACATACATAATGAGGCATCAGTTCCCAACAATCATGAATAATTACATATAATCAAAAAATCTTTTTGAGCAACAGGTACAAAGAGAGACGAGACAAAGACTATTGACGAAGACAACGATCACTCTCACTCATACAAAACATACAAAAAGACAGAAGACAAACAAGAAAAACGATTCATATTATACTCACACACTTACACAATCTAGCCATGATATAGGCTATACATAATATAAGAGGCAATCAAATTACTGTCGAAAGAAAAGAAAAGTGCTTGCCAAGATTGCCATTTTTCTCAGCAATTTTGTACTCAATGTTGTTAAGGGATCTAAAATGAGCGTTTATTGCGTTTCGACAGTATTTTTTGTGGGACATGAGAGCACCTCAGACCTATCGAATTGCATTCTGAATACGAAGCATGTCTTTTTGATATCAAATAATTTTCATTTTTTGAAAATCACAATATAATACAAATTTTATGACAAATTATAAAAATTTGATATTTTGCAAATTTTTGATATAATACAGTCCTCGAAGTAAATTATATAAATCTATTGACATATTCTTAAAGTGTATGTAGCAGGGAGGAAAAGCCGACTGTCAATTGAAAATTTTGACCTTTCATATTGAAGATATGGATTTTTTTCCCAAAAAGACCTAATTTTTGTTGGTGTTTTGGGGAAAAAATCCATATCTTCAATACGAAAGGTCAAAATTTTCAATTGATCGTCGGCTTTTCATCCCACCTACATACACTTTAAGTATAAATCATCAGATTTATAAAGTTTACTTCAAGTACTGTTAAATATCAAAAATATCAATTTTAATGATTTGCCATAAAATGTGTATTAAATTGCGAATTTCAAAAAATCAAAATTATTTGATATCAGGATGACATTCTACGTATTCAGAATGCAATTCGATATGTCTGATGTGCTCTAATGTCCCACAATAAATACTGTCCAAACGTTCATACCCCAGTCCTTTAACAAAATTGCGGGAATTCTGAAGAGAAGGATCCACCTGTTGAAATTTACATCTATGAATATAAAATTTAAGAAAGAGAAATAGAATAGTGATAATAAATTAATAATCTGTACTGCATGAAACATTATTGTAAAAATTGTCAACACTAAAGAATTAGAGCAAAGATATTGCAGCTTTTTAGAGATTTAAAGAGCAGACCAGAAGGAACTGACACAAACCTCAAAATTAAGTTATAGACAACAAGACAATTTTTAACACTTCATACTTTATATGACTTATCAAAATAAAGCACCTGACATGCCTGATCAAATACCCTTATCTGGAATGTACTTTTGTTATGGTTTTATCGGAACATTTGCGCGCGTAGCGTTCGAAAAAATTTCAGGCTATTTGGTATTTTTTGCTTCAGGACTAATGTTGCTTAAGATTTTACACCCCCTTGGCCCTCTACGTGCCCAAAAACTACCCCCCACCTGTTCATACACCCAAAACTTGTTTACCCCCCCTATTCAGAACTCCTAAAATTTTATGACCCACTACATATTTTCCAGCCCCCCTACAAAAGTATTTATGAACACTCCCTAAGAAAGAAACATTCATAGGCGTATAGGCGTTGCCCGGTTGGCGTTGCTGGTTTTATCGAAAATTTCTAGTCCACATTATAGATACATTTAGGCCTACATCGAGAATGTACATCGAGAATGTACAATGCAATAAGAATTGATTGTGTTGTTGATTTGTGGAATCATTTCTTACAAGCTCCTAGAAACTGTGAACTAACTTTGTTTGTTTTAAACTCTTTCGTATACTGGCCATGATCTTCAGTGGTGCACCTTTCGTAAGGCGGGCATTCCTTCTACTAACCTAGACTGTAAGCAATGTCCGCGTATTGTGAATGTAATTCATTCGGGAATTCATTAATTAATTTTAAAGTGATTATGTGTTCTCACGGCTTTGATACTCGCTAGATCACCTCTTCATCACCTTTTTCTGAGGAGTACAACATACTCATTAGAAGACCCCGTCACTGTACACACCCTTGTCGAAGGTATGCCCTACATGCATGGTCCTTTGACTCCTATAAAGGGCTGAAATGACACCATGGAATAAATATTTCTTAAATAGAGCATACTAAAAGACCGTCAGGGTTTGGGGAGGGTTCGGTACTATATCTGTAAAACGGGGACCCCAAAAACGGGGACCCCCTAGAAATTTGTCAGAAGCTTTATGGGGTGATTTTAAGGGGTCCCCGGGGTCCCCGTTTTACAGATTACCCTAGGTCGATCTGTAAAACGGGGACCCCAAAAACGGGGACCCCCTAGAAATTTGTCAGAAGCTTTATGGGGTGATTTTAAGGGGTCCCCGTTTTTGGTGTCCCCGTTTTACAGATTACCCTAGGTCGATCTGTAAAACGGGGACCCCAAAAACGGGGACCCCCTAGAAATTTGTCAGAAGCTTTATGGGGTGATTTTAGGGTCCCCGTTTTTGGGGTCCCCGTTTTACAGATTACCCTAGGTCGATCTGTAAAACGGGGACCCCAAAAACGGGGACCCCTAGAAATTTGTCAGAAGCTTTATGGGGTTATTTTAAGGGGTCCCCGTTTTTGGGGTCCCCTTTTTAAAGATTACCCTAGGTCGATCTGTAAAACGGGGACCCCAAAAACGGGGACCCCAAAGTTTTGTATGTTGGACAAAAATATATGAAGTCCTTACTACTTTCTAAAATCAAAATTGATCTAATCATAACGTAGATCTAATTCAAAGTGGTGTAATATGTGGTGAGGTCACGGGCCTTGTGTGAAATAATTATGGGTGTGGCCACATAGATGTGTGGTGCGCCAAAGTCTTCCGATCCCCAACTCACATTTGTAATATTAGTATATCCATGGTGAATATATTGGCGACATTTGGAGACTCATCAGTCTTAAAATAGAGAGAAAAAACAGGGGTCCCCGTTTTCGGGGTCCCTGTTTGACAGATTACCCTGGGTCAATCTGTAAAACGGGGACCCCAAAGTTTTGTATGTTGGACAAAAATATATGAAGTCCTTACTACTTTCATAAATCAAAATTGATCTAATCATGACGTAGATCTAATTCAAAGTGGTGCAATATGTACGTGGTGAGGTCACGGGCCTTGTGTGAATTAATTGTGGGTGTGGCCACGTGGATGTGTGGGGCGCCAGGGTCTTCCGATCCCCAACTCACATTTGTAGTATTAGTATATCCATGGTGAATAAATTGGCGACATTTGGAGAATCATCAGTCCTAAAATAGAGAGAAAAATAGGGGTCCCCGTTTTCCGGGGTCCCCGTTTTACAGATTACCCTGGGTCAATCTGTAAAACGGGGACCCCAAAAACGGGGACCCCTAGAAATTTGTCAAAAGCTTTATGGGGTGATTTTAAGGGGTCCCCGTTTTTGGGGTCCCCGTTTTACAGATTACCCTAGGTCGATCTGTAAAACGGGGACCCTAAAAACGGGTGCAATATGTACGTGGTGAGGTCACGGGCCTTGTGTGAATTAATTGTGGGTGTGGCCACGTGGATGTGTGGGGCGCCAGGGTCTTCCGATCCCCAAATCACATTTGTAGTATTAGTATATCCATGGTGAATAAATTGGCGACATTTGGAGACTCATCAGTCCTAAAATAGAGAGAAAAAACAGGGGTCCCCGTTTTCGGGGTCCCCGTTTTACAGATTACCCTGGGTCAATCTGTAAAACGGGGACCCCAAAAACGGGGACCCCCTAGAAATTTGTCAAAAGCTTTATGGGGTGATTTTAAAGGGTCCCCGTTTTTGGGGTCCCCGTTTTACAGATTACCCTAGGTCGATCTGTAAAACGGGGACCCTAAAAACGGGGACCCCAAAGTTTTGTATGTTGTACAAAAATATATGAAGTCCTTACTACTTTAATAAATCAAAATTGATCTAATCATGACGTAGATCTAATTCAAAGTGGTGCAATATGTACGGGGTGAGGTCACGGGCCTTGTGTGAATTAATTGTGGGTGTGGCCACGTGGATGTGTGGGGCGCCAGGGTCTTCCGATCCCCAACTCACATTTGTAATATTAGTATATCCATGGTGAATATAATGGCGACATTTGGAGACTCATCAGTCCTAAAATAGAGAGAAAAAATAGGGGTCCCCGTTTTACAGATTACCCTGGGTCAATCTGTAAAACGGGGACCCCAAAAACGGGGACCCCCTAGAAATTTGTCAGAAGCTTTATAGGGTGATTTTAAGGGGTCCCCGTTTTTCAGAGTCCCCGTTTTACAGATTACCCTAGGTCGATCTGTAAAACGGGGACCCTAAAACGGGGACCCCAAAGTTTTGTATGTTGGACAAAAATATATGAAGTCCTTACTACTTTAATAAATCAAAATTGATCTAATCATGACGTAGATCTAATTCAAAGTGGTGCAATATGTACGTGGTGAGGTCACGGGCCTTGTGTGAATTAATTGTGGGTGTGGCCACGTGGATGTGTGGGACGCCAGGGTCTTCCGATCCCCAACTCACATTTGTAATATTAGTATATCCATGGTGAATATAATGGCGACATTTGGAGACTCATCAGTCCTAAAATAGAGAGAAAAATAGGGGTCCCCGTTTTCCGGGGTCACCGTTTACAGATTACCCTGGGTCAATCTGTAAAACGGGGACCCCAAAAACGGGGACCCCTAGAAATTGGTCAGAAGCTGTATAGGGTGATTTTAAGGGGTCCCCGTTTTCGGGGTCCCCGTTTTACAGATTACCCTAGGTCGATCTGTAAAACGGGGACCCTAAAAATGGGGACCCCAAAATTGTGTATATTGGACAATTATATAAGAAGTGCTTACTACTTTCATAAATTACATTTGTAATATTAGTATATCCATGGTGAATATTTTGTCGAGATTTGGAGACTCATCAGTCCTAAAATAGAGTGAAAAAATAGGGGTCCCCGTTTTGGGGTCCCCGTTTTACAGATTACCCTGGGTCAATCTGTAAAACGGGGACCCCAAAACGGGGACCCCTAGAAATTTGTCAGAAGCTTTATGGGGTGATTTTAGGGGTCCCCGTTTTTGGGGTCCCCGTTTTAAAGATTACCCTAGGTCAATCTGTAAAACGGGGACCCTAAAAACGGGGGCCCCAAAATTTTGCATATTGGACAATTATATAAGAAGTGCTTACTACTTTCATAAATTACATTTGTAATATTAGTATATCCATGGTGAATATTTTGTCGAGATTTGGAGACTCATCAGTCCTAAAATAGAGTGAAAAATAGGGGTCCCCGTTTTTGGGGTCCCCGTTTTACAGATTACCCTGGGTCAATCTGTAAAACGGGGACCCCAAAAACGGGGACTAAAATGTGTAAGAAGCTTTATGGGGTGATTTTAAGGGGTCCCCGTTTTGGGGTCCCCGTTTTACAGATTACCCTAGGTCAATCTGTAAAACGGGGACCCTAAAAAAGGACCCTAAAATTGTGTATATTGGACAATTATATAAGAAGTGCTTACTACTTTCATAAATTACATTTGTAATATTAGTATATCCATGGTGAATATTTTGTCGAGATTTGGAGACTCATCAGTCCTAAAATAGAGTGAAAAATAGGGGTCCCCGTTTTGGGGTCCCCGTTTTACAGATTACCCTGGGTCAATCTGTAAAACGGGGACCCAAAAACGGGGACCCCTAGAAATTTGTCAGAAGCTTTATGGGGGTGATTTTAAGGGGTCCCCGTTTTGGGGGTCCCCGTTTTACAGATTATCCTAGGTCGATCTGTAAAACGGGGACCCTAAAAACGGGGACCCCAAAGTTTTGTATGTTGGACAAAAATAAATGAAGACCTTACTACTTTAATAAATCAAAATTGATCTAATCATGACGTAGATCTAATTCAAAGTGGTGCAATATGTACGTGGTGAGGTCACGGGCCTTGTGTGAATTAATTGTGGGTGTGGCCACGTGGATGTGTGGGGCGCCAGGGTCTTCCGATCCCCAACTCACATTTGTAGTATTAGTATATCCATGGTGAATATATTGGCGACATTTGGAGACTCATCAGTCCTAAAATAGAGAGAAAAAACAGGGTCCCCGTTTTCCAGGGTCCCCGTTTTACAGATTACCCTGGGTCAATCTGTAAAACGGGGACCCCAAAAACGGGGACCCCTAGAAATTTGTCAAAAGCTTTATGGGGTGATTTTAAGGGGTCCCCGTTTTTGGGGTCCCCGTTTTACAGATTACCCTAGGTCGATCTGTAAAACGGGGACCCTAAAAACGGGAACCCCAAAGTTTTGTATGTTGGACAAAAATATATGAAGTCCTTACTACTTTAATAAATCAAAATTGATCTAATCATGACGTAGATCTAATTCAAAGTGGTGCAATATGTACGTGGTGAGGTCTCGGGCATTGTGTGAATTAATTGTGGGTGTGGCCACGTGGATGTGTGGGGCGCCAGGGTCTTCCGATCCCCAACTCACATTTGTAATATTAGTATATCCATGGTGAATATAATGGCGACATTTGGAGACTCATCAGTCCTAAAATAGAGAAAAATAGGGGTCCCCGTTTCCGGGGTCCCCGTTTTACAGATTACCCTGGGTCAATCTGTAAAACGGGGACCCCAAAACAAGGACCCCTAAAATTTGTCAGAAGCTTTATAGGGTGATTTTAAGGGGTCCCCGTTTTCGGGGTCCCCGTTTTACAGATTACCCTAGGTCAATCTGTAAAACGGGGACCCTAAAAACGGGGACCCCAAAATTGTGTATATTGGACAATTATATAAGAAGTGCTTACTACTTTCATAAATTACATTTGTAATATTAGTATATCCATGGTGAATATTTTGTCGAGATTTGGAGACTCATCAGTCCTAAAATAGAGTGAAAAAATAGGGGTCCCCGTTTTTGGGGTCCCCGTTTTACAGATTACCCTGGGTCAATCTGTAAAACGGGGACCCCAAAAACGGGGACCCCCTAGAAATTTGTCAGAAGCTTTATGGGGTGATTTTAGGGGTCCCCGTTTTTGGGGTCCCCGTTTTACAGATTACCCTAGGTCAATCTGTAAAACGGGGACCCTAAAAAACGAGGACCCCAAAATGTGTATATTAGACAATTATATAAGAAGTGCTTACTACTTTCATAAATTACATTTGTAATATTAGTATATCCATGGTGAATATTTTGTCGAGATTTGGAGACTCATCAGTCCTAAAATAGAGTGAAAAATAGGGGTCCCCGTTTTTGGGGTCCCCGTTTTACAGATTACCCTGGGTCAATCTGTAAAACGGGGACCTAAAAACTGAGGACCCCTAAAAATTTGTTAGAAGCTTTATGGGGTGATTTTAAGGGGTCCCCGTTTTTGGGGTCCCCGTTTTACAGATTACCCTAGGTCAATCTGTAAAACGGGGACCCTAAAAACGGGGACCCCAAAATTGTGTATATTGGACAATTATATAAGAAGTGCTTACTACTTTCATAAATTACATTTGTAATATTAGTATATCCATGGTGAATATTTTGTCGAGATTTGGAGACTCATCAGTCCTAAAATAGAGTGATAAAATAGGGGTCCCCGTTTGGGGGTCCCCGTTTTACAGATTACCCTGGGTCAATCTGTAAAACGGGGACCCCAAAAAACGGGGACCCCTAGAACTTTGTCAGAAGCTTTATGGGGTGATTTTAAGGGGTCCCCGTTTTTGGGGTCCCCGTTTTACAGATTACCCTAGGTCAATCTGTAAAACGGGGACCCTAAAACTGGGGACCCCAAAATTTTGTATATTGGACAATTATATAAGAAGTGCTTACTACTTTCATAAATTACATTTGTAATATTAGTATATCCATGGTGAATATTTTGTCGAGATTTGGAGACTCATCAGTCCTAAAATAGAGTGAAAAATAGGGGTCCCCGTTTTTGGGGTCCCCGTTTTACAGATTACCCTGGGTCAATCTGTAAAACGGGGACCCCAAAAACGGGGACCCCTAGAAATTTGTCAGAAGCTTTATGGGGTGATTTTAAGGGGTCCCCCGTTTTTGGGGTCCCCGTTTTACAGATTACCCTAGGTCAATCTGTAAAACGGGGACCCTAAAACGGGGACCCCAAAATTTTGTATATTGGACAATTATATAAGAAGTGCTTACTACTTTCATAAATTACATTTGTAATATTAGTATATCCATGGTGAATATTTTGTCGAGATTTGGAGACTCATCAGTCCTAAAATAGAGTGAAAAAATAGGGGTCCCCGTTTTTTGGGGTCCCCGTTTTACAGATTACCCTGGGTCAATCTGTAAAACGGGGACCCCAAAGTTGAAAAACAGGGACCCCTAGAAATTTGTCAGTAGCTTTATGGGGTGATTTTAGGGGGTCCCCGTTTTCGGGGTCCCCGTTTTTGGGGTCCCCGTTTTCGGGGTCCCCGTTTTATATACTCCCGTTTGTATCGCTAAAATTAGCACAAAGGATGGTCACACGGTCATCTTTATTTCATCACCATGTTTCCAATCATACATTTTAAAGTATGAACTGAAGACAATGAACTAACATGTACACTCCAATTGTTGGCCAGATATTCGCTAATGAGTACCAGATTTACTTTGTTATTACTTCAATGGTTTCTTTAATGAAGCTTAAAGTGCAACATGTTCGTTCATCGCATACGCTCACCAATAAGCGTAATGGGTTATTGCGTTTGAAAGCCATACACCCCCTATGGACGACATGACCTTAATCTCCCACATATGGAGTGTAAATTTCAAATGGGTTACCTGAATGGGTGACTCCATTTAAATGTACACTCCCTGTGAGGGAAGTTAAGGTTATGTCTTCCATAGGGGTGTGTGGATTGCAACTGGAATGGCCAATATGTGGAATTTTAGAACAATAAGACACAACATATTGTTTAATTCAAAGCAGACTAGCTTTAAAGCACCCCTCAAGTTGATTATACAATATACATAGATTTTATGTATTCTAAATTAAATCAATTTAGTTTGCATTGCAACGCTCTACCAAAGTAAACACAGTATATTATTCAAATTGCAAACTCAAATATGATTTAATAATAATATATATCCTTGAAGTTATGGCTATTATTTACAATAATCATATTGATGCAATGTATAAGATATTAATTTTCTATTTGAAAAGTGTAATTTTCTATTTGAAAAGTGTAAAAAAAGTGTATAATGTATTAGTATAGAGTGGGTGATAGGTCCTTATATATAATAATACACATTATTATGTTTAATTCAACGACGAATTGTTGTATAATAAGTAACCCAGTCCACTTTCGTGCGTTTACAAAATATAATACTTGACCTTCCTATTTAAATATAGGGTTATAATTGATTCCTTTGTATGCTCTACGCTCGTATATTCTAAAATAATGCAAGCAATATCAGCAGCAGATAACATATAGTTCAATTAACCAAATTCAACATGATGTAACTTAAGCACACTTAAACAGTATATCAACTTTATCAGCATTTAGCCTACTGTCAGCAGTATAGATAGCTAACTTCATCAAGCAGTACATATGATTACTGTCAGCAGTATGTGTTTATTTAATTAACGTTAATTTATATGCAGCAATTGATTATCATCGTTGTTAATGTCAGCAACATAGCTTGTTTATCAGCATTTTAAAATTGTCAGTAGTAGCCTTGTTGTTATAAAAAAAATAAAAGCACAGTGATTTATAGTGCATTACCGTATAATTCAATAATTTAGGCCAAAACATTTGTTTTTCATGTTCCCGCCTTTTTTTCTCCTCAATGAAGAGAAAGTGAAATATGTTAGTTCTACACGTCTATAAGTAAGTATATTTGCAGAAAAAGTACATTGTGCATGTTCACATTGCTTATGCTTGTATGCGCTACCAAACCCCAATAATTAATGTGATAATAATGCAAATCGTCATTAACCATGCATGAAAACATAAAGCGAACACATAAAATGTACGCTCTAATTCACTAATGAGTACCAGATTTACGTTGGCATTTGCAATAATGTTTTTAATTAAGTTTGAAGTGTAACCTGTTACAAAATATAACATTTACTTCTCCATAATTGACATTGGATAGCCTTGACTTTGACCAAAACATTCGATTTTAATTTTCCCGCCTTTTTTCACCTCAATGAAGAGAAAATGAAATGTTTTAATTCTCAACGTCCTCTAATAAGTAAATGTATTTGCAGAAAAAGGCAAGCCCTCATAAGACCAACTCAACAAACCTACCTACTCAGGCCGATTGATGATATATTCTTACACGGGGGAGATGAAATAGTTTACCACTAGTAAAATGAACACAAAGGATGGCCCCACGATTACTCATTTGTGGGTGTTTTAATCAAGATAGGATCTACGACATCATTATACCTGTCTGTATCGAGTGTACTGTAAAATAAATAAAGAAAGTAAGCTTCTGTCGTAAACTAGAGTAAAACCAAATTACTATACGCAAATTGCAAGCTGACAATGGTAACCTTACCTACGTGGATTTTCTTCACAGTTAATGCTTGCTTCAACATAAAAAAAAATCCAAGTTTTAAGACATCTTCTTAAAATATCAAGAGCCATCTTAAGAATCACTGAACCACTTTGTACTTATTTTAATGCATTTTTCATGCTGATTCCAAATATAGTCATGAAAATTTAAAATTTTAAAATTTTTTGATTTAAAAAAAAATTTTAACTTGTCGTCTGCCGTCGATACCCACGTGGTGAGGGTTAAGGCCAAATAGAGCAAAGAAATAAGATCCATAAGATAGTCAGGTGCTGATTATTATGAGAGCAATTTTGAAATGAACGCGTTTATCTGTGGCAGGCCAGGGTCATGGTGGAAATCACAGATATTTATCCATTCACATAGGCCTCCGGGTTATTTTTAATGAAACTGGTATCATACTACTTAACATGAGATGGGTGTATCCAATTTGAAGAGGAGGAGAACCTCTGACTCCATCATCGGATTGATAAATTATGTTCAATATGTATTTCATTATGTCAGCTTTTAAAGAAGCATAACACAAAACACTGAACAAAAGACAGAGACAAACATACACTCATATACCCAACTCATCAATCATACCACAGTGTTGCAATGACATCCATGTTATATTTTAATTTAAATATATATTTTACAAAATGCAGTTGACAATGCCCTTTATTAGCTATTCCAAAGCAAACACGTTACAATCAACACTGTTATCCAACATGATAGTAGTTGGAATTTCCCTTAAATTTGCGGGTACTATTTATGCTATAATTATGCATATTGATGCATGTAATATGTTTGTTATATTGAATATATTGTACTGCAAATAAATATGTGAGTGTGCCTTCATATTTACATTAACAAATCATGTTATATTCAAGAGGCGATTAGTGCAGGCTATAGCTTATAACTTAATTATTTTTTTCTTCTTTTTTTTAATATAATAGAATCTAATGTCACTTGATATAAGCAAGGTACCTGCTTTTTCAACTTTACCAGATAACAGTTTAACAGCTATTTCATCAATGTTACTGTCAACAATAAATACGAGTTTAGAGATCTCATTAAACTTGCTGTCTGCAGTAAATACGTATTTATCAACATCACTGTTAGAAGTAAATCAGTTTTACTAAACAAGAAAACCTGAACACCAAAATCAGTTCATTTATAGGCACATTTACATAGTATATAGCTTTTATTAACGTTAAATCCGCAGTAGATAGCT
This sequence comes from Amphiura filiformis, assembly GCF_039555335.1. NCBI lineage: Eukaryota > Metazoa > Echinodermata > Ophiuroidea > Amphilepidida > Amphiuridae > Amphiura > Amphiura filiformis. The sequence goes on from NC_092640.1 coordinate 51,727,106, forward strand.
ATTTCATCAACGTTACTATCGGCAGTAGATAGCTATGTCATCAATGTTACTATCAGCAGTAGATAGCTATGTCATCAATGTTACTATCAGCAGTAGATAGTTATTTCATCAATGTTACTATCAGCAGTAGATAGCTATTTCATCAATGTTACTATCAGCGGTAGATAGCTATGTCATCAATGTTACTATCAGCAGTAGATAGCTATGTCATCAATGTTACTATCAGCAGTAGATAGTTATTTCATCAATGTTACTATCAGCAGTAGATAGCTATGTCATCAATGTTATTATCAGCAGTAGATAGCTATTTTATCAATGTTACTATCAGCAGTAGATAGCTATTTCATCAATGTTACTATCAGCAGTGGATAGCTATGTCATCAATGTTACTATCAGCAGTAGATAGCAATGTCATCAATGTTACTATCAGCAGTAGATAGCTATGTCATCAATGTTACTATCAGCAGTAGATAGTTATTTCATCAATTTTACTATCAGCAGTAGATGTCATCCATGTTATTATCAGCAGTAGATAGCTATTTTATCAATGTTACTATCAGCAGTAGATAGCTATTTCATCAATGTTACTATCAGCAGTAGATAGCTATGTCATCAATGTTATTATCAGCAGTAGATAGCTATTTCATCAATGTTACTATCAGCAGTAGATAGCTATTTCATCAATGTTACTATCAGCAGTAGATAGCTATATCATCAATGTTACTATCAGCAGTAGATAGCTATGTCATCAATGTTACTATCAGCAGTAGATAGCTATTTCATCACCGTTACTATCCGCAGTAGATAGCTATTTCATCAACGTTAATATCAGCAATAGATAGCTATTTCATCAATGTTACTGTCAGCAGTAGATAGCTATTTCATCAATGTTACTATCAGCAGTAGATAGCTATTTCATCAATGTTAATATCAGCAGTAGATAGCTATTTCATCAATGTTACTATCAGCAGTAGATAGCTATTTCATCAATGTTACTATCAGCAGTAGATAGCTATGTCATCAATGTTACTATCAGCAGTAGATAGCTATGTCATCAATGTTACTATCAGCAGTAGATAGTTATTTCATCAATGTTACTATCAGCAGTAGATAGCTATTTCATCAATGTTACTATCAGCGGTAGATAGCTATGTCATCAATGTTACTATCAGCAGTAGATAGCTATGTCATCAATGTTACTATCAGCAGTATATAGTTATTTCATCAATGTTACTATCAGCAGTAGATAGCTATGTCATCAATGTTATTATCAGCAGTAGATAGCTATTTTATCAATGTTACTATCAGCAGTAGATAGCTATTTCATCAATGTTACTATCAGCAGTGGATAGCTATGTCATCAATGTTACTATCAGCAGTAGATAGCAATGTCATCAATGTTACTATCAGCAGTAGATAGCTATGTCATCAATGTTACTATCAGCAGTAGATAGTTATTTCATCAATTTTACTATCAGCAGTAGATGTCATCCATGTTATTATCAGCAGTAGATAGCTATTTTATCAATGTTACTATCAGCAGTAGATAGCTATTTCATCAATGTTACTATCAGCAGTAGATAGCTATGTCATCAATGTTATTATCAGCAGTAGATAGCTATTTCATCAATGTTACTATCAGCAGTAGATAGCTATTTCATCAATGTTACTATCAGCAGTAGATAGCTATATCATCAATGTTACTATCAGCAGTAGATAGCTATGTCATCAATGTTACTATCAGCAGTAGATAGCTATTTCATCACCGTTACTATCCGCAGTAGATAGCTATTTCATCAACGTTAATATCAGCAATAGATAGCTATTTCATCAATGTTACTGTCAGCAGTAGATAGCTATTTCATCAATGTTACTATCAGCAGTAGATAGCTATTTCATCAATGTTAATATCAGCAGTAGATAGCTATTTCATCAATGTTACTATCAGCAGTAGATAGCTATTTCATCAATGTTACTATCAGCAGTAGATAGCTATTTCATCAATGTTACTATCAGTAGTAGATAGCTATTTCGTCAATGTTACTATCAGCAGTAGATAGCTATTTCATCAATGTTACTATCAGCAGTAGATAGCTATTTCATCAATGTTACTATCAGCAGTAGATAGCTATTTCAATGTTACTATCAGCAGTATATAGCTATTTCATCAATGTTACTATCAGCAGTAGATAGCTATTTCATCAATGTTACTATCAGCAGTAGATAGCTATTTCATCAATGTTACTATCAGCAGTAGATAGCTATTTCATCAATGTTAATATCAGCAGTAGATAGCTATTTCATCAATGTTACTATCAGCAGTGGATAGCTATGTCATCAATGTTACTATCAGCAGTAGATAGCAATGTCATCAATGTTACTATCAGCAGTATATAGCTATGTCATCAATGTTACTATCAGCAGTAGATAGTTATTTCATCAATTTTACTATCAGCAGTAGATGTCATCCATGTTATTATCAGCAGTAGATAGCTATTTTATCAATGTTACTATCAGCAGTAGATAGCTATTTCATCAATGTTACTATCAGCAGTAGATAGCTATGTCATCAATGTTATTATCAGCAGTAGATAGCTATTTCATCAATGTTACTATCAGCAGTAGATAGCTATTTCATCAATGTTACTATCAGCAGTAGATAGCTATATCATCAATGTTACTATCAGCAGTAGATAGCTATGTCATCAATGTTACTATCAGCAGTAGATAGCTATTTCATCACCGTTACTATCCGCAGTAGATAGCTATTTCATCAACGTTAATATCAGCAATAGATAGCTATTTCATCAATGTTACTGTCAGCAGTAGATAGCTATTTCATCAATGTTACTATCAGCAGTAGATAGCTATTTCATCAATGTTAATATCAGCAGTAGATAGCTATTTCATCAATGTTACTATCAGCAGTAGATAGCTATTTCATCAATGTTACTATCAGCAGTAGATAGCTATTTCATCAATGTTACTATCAGTAGTAGATAGCTATTTCGTCAATGTTACTATCAGCAGTAGATAGCTATTTCATCAATGTTACTATCAGCAGTAGATAGCTATTTCATCAATGTTACTATCAGCAGTAGATAGCTATTTCAATGTTACTATCAGCAGTATATAGCTATTTCATCAATGTTACTATCAGCAGTAGATAGCTATTTCATCAATGTTACTATCAGTAGTAGATAGCTATTTCATCAATGTTACTATCAGCAGTAGATAGCTATTTCATCAATGTTAATATCAGCAGTAGATAGCTATTTCATCAATGTTACTATCAGCAGTAGATAGCTATTTCATCAATGTTACTATCAGCAGTAGATAGCTATTTCATCAATGTTACTATCAGCAGTAGATAGCTATTTCATCAATGTTACTATCAGCAGTAGATAGCTATTTCATCAATGTTACTATCAGCAGTAGATAGCTATTTCATCAATGTTACCATCAGCAGTAGATAGCTATTTCATCAATGTTACTATCAGCAGTAGATAGCTATTTCATCAATGTTACTATCAGCAGTAGATAGCTATTTCATCAATGTTACTATCAGCAGTAGATAGCTATTTCATCAATGTTACTATCAGCAGTAGATAGCTATTTCATCAATGTTACTATCAGCAGTAGATAGCTATTTCATCACCGTTACTTTCAGCAGTAGATAGCTATTTCATCACCGTTACTATCAGCAGTAGATAGCTATTTCATCACCGTTACTATCAGCAGTAGATAGCTATTTCTTCAATGTTACTATCAGCAGTAGATAGCTATTTCTTCAATGTTACTATCAGCAGTAGATAGCTATTTCATCACCGTTAATATCAGCAGTAGATAGCTATTTCATCAATGTTACTATCAGCAGTAGATATCTATTTCATCAATGTTACTATCAGCAATAGATAGCTATTTCATCAACGTTACTGTCAGCAGTATATAGCTATTTCATCAATATCAGCAATAGTTAGCTATTTCATCAACGTTACTATCAGCAGTAGATAGCTATTACATCAATGTTACTATCAGCAGTAGATAGCTATGCCATCAACGTTACTATCAGCAGTAGATAGTTATTTCATCAATATCAGCAATAGTTAGCTATTTCATCAACGTTGCTATCAGCAGTAGATAGCTATTCCATTAACGTTACTGTTACAATTGGTATGACAAATACATGTATCAGCAGTAACATCACTAACATAATTTTCCATGATATTATGACTTTATCAAAGTTGAATATTTAGCTACTGTATTTATGCCAACATCATCAGGATAACAGTGACTAAATTTATTTCAATATCGGTGCTCAGTTTATAAAAATATTCAGCGAGGTGAAACAAATATTCTTTTAAAATATAAAATACAAATACATAAAATTCGCAACAAAATTAATGCATCGAAATATTTCATTGTACTGTCTCCCTGTATAAAAGAAGCTATTTATGACTTAGAATCAGTAACTCGACCTAATGCATTGCTTAAGATAAAAAGCGATGGCATAAGTACATAATGCTGATGGATGAGTAATATAACAAGGCAATTTGAAATCGGTCACAAAAGAATACTGTACAGTTGTGTAGGTTTTATACGTACAGGTAACAAGAGTACAGTGTGGGCAGAATTCTTTAAAGTAAAATGTAATTTTCGAGGCGAATTTTAAGTGTTTGTAAAATGCAGTAGGCCTACTTTTAAAGAGATATGCCTACCGCTGTGTAGAATTTAGAATAAATTTAATACTGAAAGTACTAGTATATACCGTACTTCATTATACCGTGTGATCAATGAACATGTATGTACTCCATAATATAACAATATTTCCGGCACTTTATTTATCATCAGGGTGTATAGCGACTTTCAGGTTATACGCATTGTACAACATTGTTTTTTTAAACACATCTTTACATTATATTGAAGATTTCAAATATCCTCAAAATACGTTAATCTTGAAGAGGCGAAACACCCGAATCTCTCTTTTTTCTTTAATATTAATCAATGTAAGTATTTCTAGCTATGGTGAACAGAACATGTTGAGCGGTTTAGACCTATTGTAAAAATAAGATATGGGGATATTTAGTTGAATTCCTTTCATTGCTTTTCCTTTCCAATAATGTATGCTTTCATATAATTGTCTTTGGCAACAGCTTTATTTAAAAATTAAAATTTGACGGAAAGGACTTTAAAAATATGTATTTTTTTTTTTCAAATAGATTTTGCAGACTGAAGAATTTTTTAACATCTCACCCACCATGCCTGTACAGAACACAAAAAGGGGATTGTTGAATTACTTTAATATTGTCTGCCAGCTGTTTGTGTGGAGCAATTCATGGCTTTTATATTTATGAGAACTGCATTATCTAAAGTGAAACAATTATGCCGTATCTTCAATCGGATGTAAAACCCCAATAGGTGTAATAATATTTTCAAGTTTGTTTTGTTAATCTTGAGAGCTATGTCAAGATCTCACAACAATTGCACACTCCTGTTTTTATGTGAATGGGTCACAATATGCCATTAAGCGCGCTTCAGACTCCGTATTGTACGTACAATATTGTATGTACAATACTTTTCGTGACGTCAAAAAGTATTGCACATGCAATAAATAGTATGTACCGGGAAAATATATATTTTGCTACTATCATTTGTTGCTTAATTGATACGGAGTTGCCAAATTTCTAAGAGTGGTAAATTTAGTGAGTGCACGGAATGATGAACATCTATTAATGTCTTCTTGTATTCAACTGTACTTGAGTTATTATATAATCAATGGGCACCTTTTTAAAGTTAATAATATTAATACTAATATTAATAATATTAAAATTGTAATAATAATATAAATGGCACATTCAGTTCTTATTTATTTATTTATTTATAGATTTATCTGTTTAGGCCTATTTGTTTATTTATTTATTATTTATTTATTTATTTATTTATTTATTTATTTATTTATTTATTTATTTATTTATTTATTTATTTATTTATTTATTTATTTATTTATTTATTTATTTATTTATTTGTTTATTGATTGATTGATTGATTGATTGATTACTGATTGATTAATTGATTTAGAGATTCATTTATACTGATGTTTAGTCATATATTGATTTAGTCAGTTTAAAAGTATTATTTGTAGGCCTATGTATTTATTCTGGTTCTGATTTTATTGATACTGATATTTTTGTTATTTTTTAAAGTTTTGGCATAGCATTCGTTACATTATAACACGCTGTGTTATGAATTTGCAACACCTTTTTACATATTAATATCGTTGACGCATGTTATGATGGTGTACCGTAAAATGGGGTAACTTTGGGCACTTTTCAGAGTTTTTAAACCACTGCTTCCAAACAAAAACCAGTATATTTATAATTAACTCTTTTTCGTGACATTAGGGTTCCCTTCTACACCTTGAAGTTGAAAAAGATTTTTTAATAATTTTGTAAGGGTGCCCTAGGGGTTCAAAATGACCTGACCAAAGTTACCCCGCCTTTGGGGCAACTTTGGTCACAGTATTACATTCCATGAAGGAAAAAAAAATCAATTGATCTTCGCTGAATATGGGCAAGTTGTTGTTTTTGTGACATTTGACACCTTGCAAAATTAATCAAACACACATCCTTGCTCACAAATATCGATTTTATTTTTCTGAAAAATGTAAATAAAATGCTGATTTTGGTCAAAAATCCGCTTTTTTCGTAAATTTCAAGGAAATTACACATGAGCGACTATTATTTCTTCCAGATATATTTCTTAACAAATTGACACCAAATATGACTAAAAACAATATTGCTGTACGAAAATATGACCATTTAAAAATATATATTTGACCGACCAAAGTTACCCCGCTGACCGAAGTTACCCCATTTTACGGTATGTTAAAGGCCTACTTATGATCATCACAATACATCCATACACGTGTTAATGCAGTAACCGTAGCGTTATAGGGGCACGGAAGCCCCCCCCCCTATTGATCTGAAATTTTAGAAAATCCCATATGAAAACTGCCGAAAACGGCTTGTGCCCCTCCCTCTCATCAGAACCGGATGCAACGCCTTCTATACTTAATGCGTTGAGTTTTTAAAAAGTAATATCCGCCTTTTTTTTCTTTCCTTTTGAAATGACATACGGTACTTGTTACAAAAACAAATCAGCATGGAAAACGTTTTTTTTTCGTCAGAGGCAGATATTTGGTCTATTCAGTGTCATAAAGCTACAAAATAGACGATCTTTTAAAATCATTTTAAATGGCTATTTTTTTCAATCTTATTGTTTGTATTTGTAATGTTCACACAATCTGACAATGTCCCAACTTACACCTAATATGAATCGAGCCATTTAACATGTGCTTGTAGGACAACGATTTTGAATTAAACTTGTTAATTGTGATATTTTAATTCCCCTAGAACACCACAGTTAAGCGTCCAAAATTGTAAGAGGGTTTTCTTTTATTTTACCTCATTATTTCGCTAAAATTACTCGAAAACCCTCCTAAGAGTTGTTGTTACAAATAAACATATCATAATTTTGGGCAAAGGATAGCCAAATAGTTGACCGAAATCGTATATTTGCACCAATATTTGACTGAAATCGTATATTAGCATTAACGCCCATTCGTGGCTTTATTGCAGCCAGATTGCTGCTAAATATGAAACGAGATTACTTGAAATATATATTTCAGAGTTGAAAGAGTTTCAATTCTACGAATATATTTCTGAAATATGTCTCTCTGATTGGTTGATTGTCAAGAGGATTACGGCATCCTCAAAGCCTCTTGTTGTAATTCTCTAATCGATATCTATTATAGGACCGATCTTTTGAAATCATACAACCGTGTCAAATGAAATAGTCTCGAATCATAATTTGTGCACGATACAACGTTGATACGTCAGATTTCGGAATTTTATTTAAAATAGGCATAAATCACATTGAACAGTTGAATGCTGGCAAAAGTTGATAAAATAACTATGGGTCGAATTTACATTAATCAGTGTCCTGGGCCAGGATAACATTTAGGACTCCTTCGAATTCTAAAACAATACTTCACCAAATGTCCTTGCTTTCATTTTCTCATTTAATTTGTTTTAATTTTAATTAATTTCTTTATCCACTGGCTCTGTGGTAAATCCGGTATTACCAAATATTTCTCGCCCATTACCCGTGTTAATCTATTTATTTATTAAAATGCACCATCTATTAAATTCCTGTAATACAATGTATAGGCCTAGTGTATTTGATAACAAATTTGTTTTTATTTTTGATTAGAATTTGGGTTCCATTACACGATTTCATATATATAAAATAAACCTTGAATAAATATATTTGATTGTTTTGTAAACATTAAATTTGATGTTTACTCATAATTATGTCTGGAAAGTCAGGGAAAAACTAAGGAGTATCGGTATTTAGTTTCCTGGGAAAGTGGATCAGATGAGCAGTGAGTAAAAACATTCGCCCTAAATCTTTATTTGATTTTTATTTTCTTATGAATTTATTAGGCCTACTGGTAAAGTGCAGAAAAACCTCCAAACGCACTCTAGGATTTTTTCATCAGCAGCAGTAGAAATTTCTCTTGCATAGATTTTCTGGTGACCTCGCTTGGATTTAGCAAACAATGAACCGTCAGGGTTATTTAATCTGATTCAACTCGTCGTGGCACGTATATTTATTGCACGTGTAATACTTTTTGACGTCACGAAAAGTATTGTACATACAATATTGTACGTACAATACGGAGTCTGAAGCTAGCCTTAGATCGCGTTGTTATAGGGCGGACTTAACCCAGAATAGCTGTTATTGGGTTTTCACGTGTAACAAATAAGGATCGACATTTCAATCAGGAAAGTAATAAAAATTATCTCCACTTCATTAAACTCGAGACGATAGTAACGTAGTTCGGTAAGTAATCGAGCGTAAATGTGCTGTCCGCCTCATCATCATCATTAATTTGGAGATTTGCGAGCGTTAGGAGGTTGTGTGTGTGGTGCTATCTATAGCTGTTGAAACTAATTCCATAGCTGCCGTGAGACGAATTTAGAAACCTTGATTTAGGTGGTCTTTTGGCGACAAACAATGTCCCTCCATTTGAACGGAATACTAAGTATCATTTTATCAAAGCATTCGAGCAACTAAAACATTTTTTAAGTTGCCTCTCCTCCTATTTTTTTTTTTAATTTTCACCTTCTTTGATTTCTAATTTTCTATCCATATTTTTTCTAAACCTTCATCATCTCCTTCATTATCATCATCATCATCATCATCATCATCAATACCATCATCATCATCATCATCATCATCATCATCATCATCATCATCATCATCATCATCATCATCATCATCATCATCATCATCATCATCATCAATACCATCTTCACCATCATCATCACCATTGTTATTATCATCATCATCATCATCTTCATCATCATCATCTTCATCATCATCATCATCATCATCTTCTTCTTCTTCTCTTCATATTCATATTCATCTTTTTTTTCGTTTTCTTCTTCGTCTTTTTCTTCTCATTATTGTTTTACTTTTTTCCTTCAATATCTTACTTCTTCCTCCTCCTATTTTGTCTTTTTTCTACTAACATCTGTGCTTGAATAAAATATACATGCAAACAACTATAATAAAGAAAGAAAATCGTTTCATACGTTTTCTTCTATAGTTTCCTT